>NC_052955.1:13294057-13488329 GCF_013358895.1 Oreochromis aureus | reverse complement strand
CATGAGCTGTGTTTGATTGTTTTAGCATTTTTACAGTTAGCCGTGTTAGCATTTTAACTTGTACAATGAGTCTGTAGCCCAGCGAATATAAACATGATCATGACATAGTTATGCAACACTATAAGAAGCGAATATGTATTCATGAGCAGTATAAACATTGTATTAAACATTGACATAGATGATACTGATGGCAGTGCTGAATGCTCCTGGTGGACCATTTCTGATCACTTCAGTAATCGGCCAATTTAAAATCATTCTAACTACTCATCAACACACACCAGATAAACTTCCAATCATTACAACCATTCAGATTGTGAGTCAAAACAGGCAAAATCAAAACAAAGGCATAAACAATCAGCTATCACATTTCTGCATCTGTCTGTCTTATCTGTCTGTCTTATCTGTGTCTTCCCTCTACAGTGATGTTAACAGCATCTTGCTGGATGCTGCCAGTGGTTAGAGCACATCAGCCAACTAGGCCCATTGCTTTGTAGATCACATTTGATTTTCACTGCTGATAGTGGATGCGGCAATTTATGCCACTGCTCATTCAAGCAGATGGAGATCAAAGAACCTTGTTCTGCCCCTCATCTCATTCTCATCTCTGGTTTCATCAGATCAGCAACAGGACTTCTTATAGAGGCTTCCAGACTTACCCACTGAATCACGAGGGTCAGAATCCATCCCTGCAGAGCAAATGTGTACAGAAAGTCTTAAGTTTAACAGCAGTGCTCCAGAAATTTGCATGCATTTTCATGTTTATCTAACATGTCAGAATGAGCACTTCCAACCTTTCCTGATGAGAGTGGATTGAAAATGCAGAGTGACGCACTATTTTCCAGCCCAGACCTACAAAAGACAGGTTCAGTGATTGTTATCATTTTCAGGCGTTACTGATCCGTATGAATAATTGCATCACTCTACACAGACAGAAAAAAACAGACATTCACAGTATGGCTATGGACAACGTTATTTGGTCTTAAGGATCAGTTTGGCTGACAACTAATGCATTGCAAATCCTCAGGGCAAAAGACATTTTCAATTTAATCTTGCCTTCATGTATCATTTATGAATAACATCAGTTTGTTTGTGAATAAATTGGTATACCATAAGAAATCTCTGACAATTTGTTTTGCATTAGTGTAGCAGCCAATTCATTATAAGAGTTTTTATCTATCCAGCCGCACTGTAAAAACGATTACACCAAATAGGTTTAAATCAGTAGTTAGAGCACAACGACAACAAAAACAAAACTCCATTATTGTGATGTATTTTCAAATTACTCTTTACTAGAATAATCTTTAAACATTACAGCTTTGGCCAGATAGCATTCTTTCATGTTTAATCAGGCAATATGAGTACTTGTGGAATTTGCTTTTTCTCAACTGCTATTATTCATCCTACATTTACACACATGGTCTTTGCACCAGCGCAGTGGGCTGAGGTGGTTGGTGTCCTAGCATGGAACAAGACTGAATGTTTGTGTCACCAATTTGGTCACTGTTTCAAAATCAGCACTATCTTCTTTATATAATGTAATTTTTGACTGTAAACTATTATTATCTTGATGAAATACAGATGGGAGCCACAATGCAATGAATTAGACCACATTTCAAAATAGCAGCTTGAAGACACAGAGCCTTCGAACAGCATGTGGTATCACTGAACCAAAATCTGAAAACTGTAATAGTTTCTTCTTTTTAATAATTTAAATGAAAAACTAAACTTTCACATTTTAAATGTTATATTCATTACATGTTTAGTGAACTGTTGGAAGCCTTTTTCATTTCAATATCAGTGATTATGGCTTATAAATGACATCAGTGTTTCAGAGTTATCAGAATATTTACCAAGACTGATTTAAAAGTCTAAGGACTTTGAAGACATTTCAGCTCTCATCACCTCTCCCTGATGAGAGCTGAAATGTCTTCAAGGAAACTTAAAGAAGTCCAGACGCTTTTCTTTCCAAGCTCCTTAGACTACGATGACCTGGATGACTGAGAACCTTCACAGACATAGATTTAAATAGGACTTTACAAAACAGAAATATTCAACTGCTGAAAAGCATGTTCATTTATATATTCTTGATTTGTGCATGTGTGCACAGTCATGTTGGAACACGAAGGGGCAATACCCAAACTGTTCCCACAAAGTTGGGAGCAAAACATTGTCCAAAATGTCTTGGTATGGTGAAGCATTAAGCCCACACCTCCCTCCACCAAACTTTACACAAGTCACATAAGTACCAGCAACCACCAAACTCGTACATCAGATTGCCAGAGAACACGTCTCCACTGCTCTAGAGTCCAGTGGAGGCGTGCGTTACACCACAGCATCGAACTTTTTGCATTCCGCTTGGTGATTGTCATTGCCATGGAAACCCATTCCATGAAGCTCTCTACGCACTTTACTTGAACTGATCTGAAGGCCACATGATGTTTGGAGGTCTGTAGCTATTGACCCTACAGAAAGTTGGTGACCTCTGTAGACTATGTGCCACAGCAAACATTGATCCCATTTGCCTACCACTACATGGTTGAGTTATTGTCATTCCCAGTCACTTCCACTTTGTTATAATACCACTAACAGATGACTTTGGAATATTTAATAGTGAGAAATTTCACCACTGGTGTTCTTGCACAGGTGGCATCGTATCAAAGTACCACGCTGAGCTCCTGAGAGTGACCCACCCTTTCACAAATGTTTGCAGAAGCAGTCTGCATGTGTGAAGTGGAATGGAAAACCTGAATTCAGTGATTTGGATGGGTGAATAAATTTATTTATACCATGAAATATATATATATATAACTACAGACATGTCAGCTTCTTTTGAGCTAAAGTTTATTTTTGACCAATTTTCTTCAAGAAGTGAAACTGCTATAGTTCAACAGCCTTACCGTGCCGCTGTAACACAACTCTGTGTAGCTTCAGAAAAAAACAAAGAATTTTCTGAAGACTGCACAGTAAGATATAATAAAAAGCAACAGGTCACATCAGAAACCTTTCTCCAAGAGAAAAGCACTGCATTAAGCCCAGACAAAAACCAGCAAAACTGTTTTTTCTGGAAAACACTGGTGCATTGTTACTCCAAGAACTGCACTTAAAACAACTCATTCATTGTGTGCAATTCTGATGCACACTAAACGAGAACAAACATACTCAAAGCCTGTTGCCCAAAGCTGCACAATGTTTCGAGGAAACATATCTCTCAGTTTCAAAACCGTAGCAATATATAATTTTCATTTTTCAACATGCTACTCGTGACGCAAAACTAATCGCGTGTTGCACGGTTGTCCAGTCACTGCTTCAGATAAATAGTTTTTTAAATCTTTAAAAGATTCCCAACTGGGATCTAATTCTCTGTCTTTGTACTTGCATCAAAGGAACTCTGAGCGCTACACAGTAATATTTTTCCACTTACTGTGATTATTTCGTTACACAACCAGAGAACAAAAACAAATGGTCATCTATGCCAGAATTCATAGAAGTATCACTAAATCCACATTCACATTAACAACACAAGGCCAAAGAGCCAAAAAACCGGATGCTCAACATTAGCCTAATTACTGAAAGTAATGCTTCTGGTGACTGCTCATATAATTTATTAATAACTGTAAAAATATGCAGATGAATATTCATAAATGCCTTTGTGATGAAACACTAATAACATCTGTTAAATCCTTTACAGTCTAGCTCTGTTCTTTACAGCAGATGCTCAAGCAGTTTTGTCAGCAAAGCACAGCTCAAAAAATAAACAGATGTGCGAAATGTGTGTGCTTTATCTGGCTTTCAGTAGGAGACCTTATAGAAAGCAGAGATGGCATCAGACAATGTGCTGCCACAGTCTCAATAGACAGCAGAAAAGCTCCAAACTACCATGCACTAAGGCAATTCACATAGTGGTGATAAAGGCATCATGATTTAGCTCCTCATTAGCACACATATGCACTTGCCAACAGCTCTGCACATGAAAACAGTCGCGCATAGCCGTTGTTCAGTATTACTTTATTGGAAAAATTGCATCCTAAACAGACAGTATCAAGTGTGCATTTTTTATCTCTTGTTTATGGCAGGTTATAGGACTATTACTCAAGCCTTTGCAACACTAAATGGAAAAACACTTTAAAAAATACCTCAATTTCTAAAAAAAAAAAAAAAAAAAAACATCTAAGAGAAATTCAGTTCATACCAGCAAAAATAACAGCAAGCGTTACCTTGGTGATTAAAGCTGATAGAGTTGCAATATGAAGCAAAACCATTTCTTTCCAACCTCCACTGACTTAAACATATGTTTTAATCAGGATACAAAATCTTCCCTCTTGCATTTCTTTTAAACAACATCCTAATGAAGATTGAAGGCTGTGTACTTAAAACTTTGTGGCATGACGGGAACAAAACAAAAGTGACAGAAAGATTTATCTGTTTTTCGGTTTTAAATCGAGAAGAAAAGCCTGTATTTGACTTTCAGGTCTTTTTCTCAACTTTTTCAGAGGTGTCATATACAGCTCAACCTTTTCAAATGTCAGGTGTGTCCTGAAGGCCACAGCTAAAGAAGAATTCCATGGCAGCCCTTATTTCTGATGCACAATGTCTGCCTCTGATTCTTGTGACTGAAACAGAAAGAGCTTGCAAAGCTTAAGTATAATTTTTATTATCATGCTTTCTACAAGGAAATGTCACTCCAATCAGCAATTTTGTTACTTTAGTTTTTGTGCAAAGATAATTAATCCATTTTCACTTCATTCCTCAGAGATTTTGGTCCATATCATCATGATAGCATTGCACAGTTGCTGCACATACAAGATATAAATCTTCTGTTCCTCCAGATGCCACCACACGACCTTGGGATTGTGATCAGGTGACTGTGGAGTCCATTTAAGTCCAGTGAACTCATTCACATGTTTAATGAGCCAGTTTGAGATGACTGAAGCTTTGTGACATTGTGCATTATACTGCTGGAAGCAGGAATCTGAAAATCGGTACACTGTGGTCATTAGAGATGAACATGGCAATTAGACCAAGCAATGCTTTTTAGTCTTACATTGTCGAGATTTGGTTTGACTGTGCAAACTCTAACCTCAGATTCCGGTCTTAGTACCTTAGTGTGGTCTTCTGCTGCTGCTTGCTGTGGTCTTCTGAGATTCTCTTCTGATTACCTTGGTTGTAATAAGTGGTTGTTTGAGTTACTGTTGCTTTCCTATCAACTCAAAGGAATCAAACCATTATCCTCTGACCTCGAGGTGTTTTCACGCACACAAATGCTGCTCATTGGATATGTTCTCTTTCCTGGATTATTCCCCGTAAACACCACATACAGTCATGTCTGGCACCAACAACAACGCCACATTCAAAGTCATTTAAATCACTTTCTTTGCCCATTCTGATACTTGATTTGAACTTCAGCAGGTCATCTTTACCATGTTTACGCGCCTATAAACCTCAACCTGCTGCTGACTATAGATTTGTGTCAACAAGCAGCTGGACAGTCCCTTGAGTGTAAGTATCCTGAAGGCCATGGTTACAGAAGAATTGTGTGGCAGTGCAATCATCTGAGTATTGTCTCTCTCTGGGTTGCCTTAAAAAAAATATTGATTCAAGTGAATTTAAAAATAATTTAAATTCTACTTACCAAATAAAATCTACTCTTATGATACAATGATGTCTGTGGAGGATGGAAGCTACAACACTTGGGTTACTGACTTATCCACAAACCAAGGTTTTTTAAAAATAAAAAAAAATATTTCAACCAAGGCATTCTGTGCTAGACCTCTCATGAACACAACCTTGAATTATGCTGTCAACAAGCTAGTGTTTGAGGTCAGTGAAAATCCTGTATTACACTGTCCTGTCATCACACCTGCTAGAGGGCATGTTACAGCTGCAGTGCCCAGAGACTGCACGCCACATTATAAAGCTGGATACAAAATAGCTGAATGAAGGGGGAGGTCCATGTGGTGAACTGTAGAACATGTATCATAACTGATTTTCTTTCTTCGTCCTCTTGGTTATCCTTGTCCGAAAGCTGTCAATGATGTGCGGGCCAGAGCTTATCCAGACCCATATCTAAGAGCCAGCCACTGCAACAGGGGCTTATGGAGATAGTCAAGGGTCTTGACTCACTAACACCAGCTAGACTTGCCTTATCAGGCACTGCAGATGCTGCCATGAAAAGTGATCAGTCCTCCTTTAGGATACTTACTAGGTTTTAAAGGGTGATGCAGTAATGAGAAACTAGACAGGAAGTATTTAATTTACTGTACAGGTTTTCCTGCCAGCAAGAGAAAAATGAGCACGGCCTGGTTAACCTCAATGATTTGGTACAAGGCTGGAGTTTGAATTATGCATTTTGTGCAGTTTGGTAATAAAACAAGGGATTAATATGTTTTAACATATAACAGAATAACTAGATGGGCCACATGTACTTTACTATACAGTGTACAATAAAGATAATTTTTCAATTAAACGCATCGTGGTCGAACTGTACAATTAAAAGCGGAATTCCTGATGCATGTATACATTTATTTAAATCACACCGTCAGCTGGCTTTCCACATAGGCTATAGTTTGTGTAGATAACTAATGGATATTCATAATTCCATTTTCCACTGTCTACGCTGCAACCCTGCTAATAATAATTCAACTGCAATTATGATAAAATGGCTTCATGTGCTTAAAAATGCCTTGTTGATATGCACAGTAATGAGCCTCTGCATTTATGGAGAAGAATTGATAATAGCTGTTTTTGGTCAGCGTCAGAGGCAAAGGTACGTGGAGATTTTCAGGGGCAGTGGAAGCATAATTCAAATCATAAACCTGATGCAAGGGCCAATTACCATACCCAACCATCAAATTACAAATAGCGTTAGCATCCTGTCTACTTCTCCTTTGTTATTCTGTTGCCATTGTGCAGTCTCCACAGTATACCTTGTAATTATTTATATTAAACTTTGTTGCAACTTGGCTCAGAAGGTACAAAAGACTGAATCGGGACCCCGAAGTAAGATTATGTGGTATTTGGATACCTCCTGTTTCGTAGAGATTGTCATCAAAGCAAATGAGCTCAGCATGTGGACTCATGTGTTAAAAGATACTTGACACTGGTGGTTTCTGGCTTTTTAACTATAAAAGGTCGTAAGTGTTTGAAGGAAAGTGCAGTTTTTTGCTCTTTGATTCTTTTGATCCTGCACGGTTGTTGGTTTTGCTTGCTATAACGCTAATATGTGGAAAGATTTCAGTCTATTTTAGTTCACTTAATAATTAAAGAAACTTTAAAAGAAACTCAATTACGAAGTGTTAAAGGGTTTTGAATCGTGGCCAAACTTTTTTCCAGGGTGCATACAGCTGTGAGAGATCGAAAAGGAAAACCATTCAGACTGAGGCTAAAGCTACTTAGATTATATTGCCCTTAAACTGAATAAAGTGGTCATTACAAAGATTCTATTACAGGATTTCTAGTGTCTCCCAACTTCCTGACTAACTACAATGGTCCCTAATGTGAATTTAACATTTGATTATCAAGATAAGGACAGGCTGTGGGCGAAAGCTGTAGGTTATGAAGTGAAAAAGAAGAGCGATTGAAAAAAGAGGTGGTGGATGCAGAGCAGTGAGCACTAACTGCAGTATTGTTTTACCGTTCAAACACCACCGGAGCATGATAAAAAGATTTCTTCTATTTTAGGATGGTGGTGTCCTCATGAAAGGAAGTATCTCCCAAGTTGGGGATTTATCTTTATCACACCAAAGGTTAACATCACAAAGTTAATTTCCTGAGGGCAAAGAAGTAGATTTGCTACAACAATGACATGAGTTTTATAAAGGTGTGTGCGTGTGTGTGTGTAATCACTGTAATGAAAATATTAAATGGGAATGACATAAGGTCTAAGACTGCAGGCTCTGATGCTTCTGACTCACCCATGCAGACCAGGGCTCTTACTCCCTGCAGCTATTTTGGTTTCTCAAAGTAGAAAGTTTAGGAATCAACCACTTTTTTCCTCTTTAGATTTTCATTTGTGCATTAAAGCTCAAACGTGGTCTTAAACTGTAGCTTTTTGCTGCAACTTGAAGAATAAAAGCAGAGCTGCAAGTTTAAAATTTAGAAAGTTTTCATTTATTTTTTTCTCTTAAATTATGCATAATATACTTGCTATATTTGGTTCCCTCTCACGCAGCAATTTACTCTAATTGCTACCCCCCGAACAACTGCAGAATCAAAAAGTAGTTAATAAGTGATAATAATGTCAAAAGAAATGGCATTTCAGTCGAGCAACAACCGATATACAACAGAACATGCGACCTCAGTATCCATGATGAGCAATAATATTGGGGAATAACAAGGGTGGTGATGTGGAGAAAATTGTTTTATCTCTGCTACACGGTGGCATTGTTTTTCCAGGTAATATTATAAGTTTCAGTATTAGCTCACCACTGTGGGATATTTAGTCAGGTGATAATTACTGCCGCAGTCACCAAGCGACACATGTGGGAATTAAAAGCAAGCCAGGACAAAAAAAAAAAAAAAAAATCATAAATTTGTAGTCTAGTTCTGCACTGATGTCAGGTGCTTTATTTGAGCACAGTGGAGCCATGAATTTAAATTTTATGAATATTAACTTCAAGAGACCTCACTGACAGCACGCTGATCAAAGTAAAGACATGAATATTAAGTCAAAGGAACACAAAATGGTTCTGGTGGTTCTGCGCCGTGATGGGGAAGCTTCTTGAGCCTTATGGAGAATTATTCATCACTTCTGGAAATCATCCACATTTTTCTGAGCAATCCAATCTATAACCATTAGTGGTTTGATTTGCGATGACGACAACCATTTCTACACATTTCTCACCCAGCAGATAGTAAGGCAATAAAGTGGTATGCAACATACTGCACGTACAGCAACTATAATCCTGGAAGTGGACTTAAAGGGAAGTCATAATTCTAGGTTTTACACTGAATTGAATTTGCAGAATCAATATCTAACTGAGATAAGGATTGACTTTGCACTGCAGGTGATGACCAGGCCATAAGTCATACCAGAAAGGAGCTAAACAAATATTGTGCTATTCTATATGTATTGTGCTCTATGTCGTAGCATGAAACCTAATCTTACAGTTTAGGCTTTGTGTGAGAGGCCTTGAGATTGCTGTGATTTCATCTTTTCCCTGCACAAAACAGTACAATGCGAATGCTGAGACAAGGATGAATGACCTAATCTCATTTTATTTTAAAAGGTTAGCCTTTTCTCCATCTCTTGGGCCCCTGGCCAGCTCTGGACCACCAGGTGTCCCAGCTCCCCTTTCAAAGACAGGCAATGTGGCCTATTTTGCAAGACATTTAGAAATGTCACAGTCATTAACAGCAGAAAACCCTAACCTAACCTATCTTCTTTGGGGTGGGGAAAGAGAGGCTGGCATGCATGAAGTGATATTATAGCTTTTATGGTACATTATTCAACAAATTCTTAATCTAGAATCCTGTAATTCATCTATAACAACCATTATAAGCCATCTTTACACAGCATAAGCCATCAAATCTAGCTTGGATAACACTATAATTTGGCACAAGCAAGATTTACTTAGTGTTTTGGCAGAGGGCCAGTCTCAACCTATTTTTTGCAGGAGAATTCAATTTGGAATTATGCCACTTGTGAACACTGCCTGTGATTTACTGTGTCCTTCCCTGAGGTGCATGTATGAACACGGTGATTTATACCTGCAAATGGTTTGCTGGTGACACATTTCTGACTGTGATTTTGTGCGATAATGCTTATGTCTCAGTTTGCTTTTGAAAGGTAAACAAAAATATTGGCCAACAACTACATTGTCTCTAGGTGGTAAAACTGCTATTTAGGTAGGGTGACAAAACCATCAAGCTTAACATGTGACAGTGTTTTACTTAAGGTAGTTAGGATATAATTTCATGCTTCAGGATGCAAGTATTATGTGTGGTGTGAGGCATGTATGCATTCAGGTCATAGCTACGACAAACGGACCGAAGTGACATATCCATTATGTCTGTCTGAGGCAGGGAAATGACCTTTGAAATCCATTCTGTTTCTGCACACGGATTAGAAGAGGGATCATAAACTCATCCTTTTATCACAAATGGCCCTTTTTTTGAGGTCTCAAAAACATAAGTAATTAGCAAAAAAAGCAAAATTTGCATTGCAATATGCCCATTATCATGCCTCAGATAACTACTTTTGCCAGTGACTGTTTTCCATTTCATAGATATGCATGGGTCTAAATCACATTCTATTCAGAGGAATGTGAGGGACAATTCAGACCTAATGTGCATGCCGGGAAGAATAAAACCGATCAAAGTGAAACAGTCAAATCTCTGCATGAGGCTGCAGCGTGCATATGCTAAATCAAATAAATGTAAGTGAAATGTTGTGTAGCCCTGAAAATAGTTGAACTTTTTCATTTGCAACCTCAAATTCACCATTTAACAGCCAGAGTTTCTTGATAAATTAGATCCCTGGTGAGGTTTAAATATGGAGCATATTAAAAGGGAATTTCAACAATAATATTTTGTATGTGAACTTGGCTTGAGGTTTCACCACCAATTAAGAGGGGAAAAAAAGAATAAGCCAATGCAGGGATTTGCTGCATTTAATCAGATGATTTGAAGAGCTGGTTGTTTTGAGTCACAGCAGCAAAGCAAAGAGGTAATTTGACTAGACACACATAGGGCATACTAATGACTGCCTGCGCTTCATTACACCAGCCAGGGACTACAGTGTTGAAAAGGGTATTACTGAACAGATCTTTCCATCATTCTACCTTTTGTGTGACTTGAGCTCCCTCCTGCATTGACTTTCTCTTAAGTTTGGTGTGTAATATTGCTTTCAAATACCTGAAGCCATGCAAATCTGATTCCTCAATTCTGAGAATGCCATTTCAATGTCATTACTACTGCCTTCCCATTTCATTTACCAAGCCCTGAGTCGACAGTGATACGCTGGAACGAGAGTCCCTGCCGCTGAAGAGATGGAGATAACAGGATGATTCATAGTCTTTCAAAAGAGGTCACAGCTTCCTGTGCTTTTACGACAGGAATTTGGGATTCCCTCTGTGCACACAGTGGAGGGCAGCAAGCCACACATCCCAGTTGGCATACTCAATTAGTTGTGGTGTGGATAAGAAGCAAACACCTCACAACTCATTTTGATGAACTCTTTTAAAGTGTTTATATATTTTTTAAATCTTTTAAATGCTCAGAGATCAATAACCTATAATATTAGATGTGTATTAATAGTGAGAACACCAAATATTAGTAAATGCTTTTAACACAAATCTTTCTTGTGTCTATATTAAGAAGGACCTGAAGCAGATAAAAGCAGTAAAAAAAGACATGAGTGTGAAGGCGTACTGCCCAAATAGAAGTGGAAATTCACTTCCTATGAAACAAGGAGATGTGAAGGTTAAATGCAAGCTCTTTCCTCCATCCTCCCTGTTTCTAATTACTGAGCAAGAGCGTGAGAGGGCCGCACTACTGATTGCAGCTGCCTGGTGACTGCAGCAGACACCAAATCTTCTCAGCTGTCTATTATAATGAAAGTGACCAGGCCCTCTGGCACTCAGTATTTCTGAAGGAAGAATAGGGCTTTGTGGTGGCTCTAAGTTTAGACTGAATTAAACACTGTCTTGATTCTTAGATCACAGCCGAAGCCATCCAGGTGTATTGTCATGTTGACAGTGTGTAAATGTGTAGGAGTTGGATGTGGCTGTGCTTATGCGCTTCATGACACTCGTGATAAAAAGACAGTGTTGTTAATTAAAGGTCTGCTTTAATGAGACCATCACTGCTTGCAGCCTACGCAGTCATGTACTAGATAAATAGCGTGATCTCTAAAGTCCTCACCAATGAAAGTTTCCAGCCATCCATCCATTTTCTTTAGCTTATCCAATTCAGGGTCATGGCTGGAGTTACATTAAAGAAAATGTGTTTTTATTGGTTTGTCACTGAAGAGCAGTGATACTTTACACCACACATGTCATACCTTGCTGTGCTGTAACAGAGGGCCACTGATGATACTGAGAAATGTAGTTTTTTTTTTTTTTTTTGATTGAGAGGAGAACTATACACTTTTGAAACTTCTTTAATATCTTTGTGATTAAACTCGCATTTTTAATCACACTATCAAAGCAAATCAACCCAACAGAGCCACTTCATATATTTCCCTGTCTTCAAATACACAAAACTATTCTTAAAGGAGGAATTTCAAAGGCAATTCCTGATAAAAGCTTGAAGATACAGATATCAATCTGATGTGTTAAAACTCAATCAGATAAACTGATGCACAAAGTTTTTCAATAGATGTAATCAGTCCCTAACTCTTCAAATTTTCACTACATTAAGTCTGCTTGGGATACTGTGACACCACACACAGTTTACTTCGAAGCACTGGGTATCTGTACGCCATGGGAAATGTGACTTTTTCTTTGAAGTGTTCCTTGAATTATGAAACGCGTGATTCATAATTCACCGTTTTCATGTTCACTCCTTGTTTTAAGCCTCTCATTTTTGTTTAATTTAACTATTTAATTGAAAAATATTAAAGGACTATTAAAGGATAACACCTTGCAACGTAGGTCATTGCCTTTCCTTTGAGCTTCAGGCACTCCTGGATTCATATCAGTGCTAAATAGGGTCTATCATATTAACAATCCTCCCTTCACTGCATTATTAGATCACTTTCAATAGTTCATTTGTGGCATCTGGACCTGGCACTTTGCAATAAGCTCAACTAGCATATATACTGCCTCCATCACCATATTAGACATTTTCACACAGTCCAACAAATGGTTTACTTTAGAGCAAGCTTTCTTGTGAATTAGACCAAGTATCTTTCTGTAGGGATGTTTTATTTCCAAGTCCCTCTTCAAACAGCATAGCACCACGTTGGCATGTGCACAAGTGGTTAGTTGTGGTTCTCGCCACGCAACAAATTTATCCACCTTCCGCCAACTCACAGATTTTGTCATCTTCCATGGAATCATTCAGTGCATTTGATGTGTAACGCGGAAATAATTCCAGCCATCTGGCAGCTAACTGTAACAGTTTTTTTTGTTTTTTTCTTGAGGTATAGACTTTGTATTGGTTGCAGCTGTATATTCAAATACTAAGACATGGATGACAAAAATCACAAGGCACACCTGGACCTTGCTGACAGCACATCATTAAGGAATTATTTCTTTGAATCATATAAGAACTCACTTCCTTTTGGTAAAAACTGTTATAATAATAAAAGCGGTACCACTTTACAATAAGTCTCCCCTTATAGATGGCTAATAAATAGTTTATAGCTATGTTATTAATTAATCTGTAAATGCTTTATAAACCATTGTTAATGGTTTATGATGCATTAGTTAAGGGTGAGAAAGAGAAAACCTGACCGGGTTTCTGCCAAATAGTGAGCCAAATGTGTTCACCTATATATTTCATCTAGAGTTGCTATATTAAACATTTCAGACTAAGTTACTATCTTGTAAGCACAATCAGCATTTGTAAACATATTTTTTAGTATATAATATTGTACTTCATAAATGCATTATAAATATCCACAACTATAAATCAGAGCTTTGTTGTAAAGTGTAAAGTATAAAACCACTTATTAATGACTAATAAACATTTATAAATGCCAGATGGGAGCCTTATTGTAAAGTGTAAAGCACAAACCCATTTATTAATGACTAATGAACATGTATAAATGCTAGATGGGAGCCTTATTGTAAAGTGTAAAGCATAACACCATTTATTAATGACTAATGAACATGTATAAATGCTAGATGGGAGCCTTATTGTAAAGTGTAAAGCGTAAACCCATTTATTAATGACTACTAAACATTTATAAAATGGTAAATGGCCTGTATTTATCGAACCGGCAACCTTCCGATTGCAAGGCGAACTCCCAACTCTTGAGCCACGATCGCCCGCACAAACAAATAAACACAAAAGAGAGCCTTGTTGTAAAGTTTAAAACATGTCAACATTTATTTATGACCAACAAACATTTGTAAGTATTACTGGGCCTTACTATAAAAAGCATAAAGCACCAACAGTTATTTAACATTGCTAAATTTATATACAAGCCTTTTAAAGATAGCTAAAACTATATTAAGGAAACAAATCCCATCCCTAAATTCACCACTGGCATAGGAAAATTATAATAATTATAATATAATAAATTAATATACCTTAACTGAAACTGCACAGCTGTATTATTTACTCTACACACATTTATACAAATCAAAACATAAAAAAAAACAATAAAATAAACTAACCTAACAGGTAAATCTCTTAGTTGTGTGGAAACTCAACACATACATGAACAGATCTTTGAAAAACGGTTGGTTTTGCACATCTTTTCTTCAGTTCAATATGCTCAAAACAAACAAAATCACTTAGAACAAATTAGGGTTTCAGACAGATTTCCCTCTTCGAATTGAAGCAAAGTACCAGCGGCCTTCATACTTTCTATTTTGTTTTTTACTTCATCACTGCCTTGAATTGCAGCCTCACATCGCTTAGCAAAAGCTAGTACCGTCTCTCCACTAGACCTGTTGGACAATAGCTCCTGGTAAACATTGGGGACCGCAATAGCAAGCTCTCCAACTGATGAAGTGGACACAACAGTGTTCCTGTCGAGCCCATGCTTCTGAGAAGCTTTGGTCATGGTCTTCGTCCTTGGAAATGTCTTGAGGGGGGATTTGTATCGCTGCACAATGTCATTTGGCGTTTGAACTAAAAATGAAAACAAAGCAAATAATTAGAAAAGCAAATGCTCAAAGCATAGACAGATAGATAGATATGTATATATGACGTAGCAAACACAGAGTAGTTTTTAGAAAAAATTAAAATCATAATACTATGTTTTATGTCACATTTATAGTATCCTCTTCTGTACAATCTTCTCTTCCAAAATCTTTTGCTCACCATGCTGCCGGAGCTTCTTCTGCTCCTTCTTGGGTTTCTTGGCTCTTGAATGCTTTTTCTTGTATTTCTGCTTTCGCTTCTTTGGGAATGAAGATGAGGATGACCACACAGACGATACAGATGAAAATGTGGAAGATGAATCTGAGTTTTCAGAAGCCTTCAAGGAAAATGGATCATTGAATGGTTGGTCTTTAGGTTGCTCTGCAGGATGCAAACAACAAAATGGCTGGTTTTAGAAACAAGATATTTGACACCACTCAGATTACACTGAGTGACAAAGATGTGCAGAGTAGCTGCTACTTCAAAGTCCCCCTGTTTTTCAATTACACAACTGATGATTTAGTCAGCTTGTGTGCTTAAAGAGAATGCGGATGCTGTTAAAGAAAATCGTCATGTGAATAGAGTATATCTCTCTCTCTCTCTCGCTCTCTCTCTATGTGTATATATATATATATATATATATATACACACACACACACACACACACATATATATATATATATATACATACATACATACATACATATACACACACACACACACACGCGTATAAAACGTATATTAATTCTGATTTTAAGGCTGTTACATTACTAGTTCAAGTTGGAGCTATGATCTTATGAACTATGAAAATGAATCAATCAAGTTAGACCTGGCTGAACTGAATTTGGAACTAGATCTCTTTAGAAATGAACTGGCTCAATACTTAAAGTTAACTGACTAAAATATTTTAATCAACACAATGACATTAAGGGAACTTCACTGGGATTTATAAATTATCTAATGTTTATCTGAAGACTTTAAAATAAAAATAATGCTTATGGAACAAGTCTAATTTCATACTTGTAAAGGATGAAAGCTGTCTTCGTAGGAAATCTCTCTCTCCTTCCAGTTCTTCAATTCTCATCTTTTGCCACTCCAGTTTCTCCTTAAGAAAAGTCACTTCCTCTTGCTCCTTGTTAAGAAGTGCAGTTGCAGTAGGGGCAAGATTAGAAGAAGAAGTATCTATAAAACAAACAATTATTAAATTACAATACTAAAATAATTTCTAATCTAAACTTGGGAAACTCAAATAAAATCTTGATTAAAAATGGTTACAACTTGAAATTATAAAAAGCCACTTTGTGAAAAAGTTTTGATATATCTACCTATGGTGATTTAGACATTTCTAAAGCAAGGCAAATAATCCTTATGTGTACTACCTTACTGGGGTGTTTAATATAAATCTATTGATGCACATAAACAAAATATTAAAAACTAAAAATATACAACAGAGTGATATCAAACGTTTGGAATAATCAATAGTATTAGAGCTATTCACGTGTTACCCGATGTTAATTAGCCACTGTAGCTAGCAGCCAAATGGCTCGGGAGCTAGCATTACAACGTTACTCACCGTCATGTTTAACTGCTGACGCCGTTAGCTTAGTGCAATCTAGCCCATCCAGTCTGTGCTCTTTGTATCTCTTCGAACGTGTGCTGACTGTGTAGGTTGCAGAGGCACACAAAGTTTTATCTTCTGCTCCATCCATGGCGCAGCAACTTCCACGAACGACTTCAGTGTGTCTGTTCGTGCCCCTTGACCTGGTGGCCGAGCTCTGATAGGAGGGACTTTCCTAACTGTGATTGGATGTTTATATGAGCTCCTCCGCGTTTAAATTACGTTTGTTTTTCCTCCCTTTGGAGCCAGAACATTTTTCTTTTACCATGAATCGAGCGGGTAGATCTTCATAACAGAGTCGGAGATACATTATAACAGGTGAGAAAATCCTCTTTTTTTGTGTGGGACTCTTTTTGGTTATAGGGCTTGTTTTATATGGCATATGAAGTTCTTTAACTCTGAACCGAGTTGCACTAGATTCCCGTAAACTATTTTACGGTGTTTCGAGGTGATAATGAAATAAATTACTCATTTTTTTCCACCAGAATGTCCTTGGGAATGAGTGCACACCCCAATAGAAGGAAAACAAATGAATTATAGGGCACTGCGGCTCATTAAATGGCTACAGAAGAAACACCTGCTAAAGAAGAAGCTTAGATGCCCTGTTTGTCACCATAAGATGAAAATGATTGCCGTGGTGAAGAAAGACCAATATATGTGGTATGTATAATGCATGATAATGTAGTGCATGTAGTAAATATAACAAAAATATTTCTATGTTATCAATGCAAGAGGGAGCATTAACCCCTTTTCATTATTATTGTCTTCATACTGAATTTTGTGATTATCTTATCAATTAATATGCATGTTTTAGGGTCCATTTCTTTACTTAACTCATTGGTATGTTCTCAGGTGCTGCAAAAGAGCAAGTCATAGGAACATTTCCAGAACAATCAGAACTTGCTCCCTCTTTGAAAAATCAAAATCATCTCTTTTCAGTTGGATCAAGTTAATTTGCAGGTATGTATAGATGTAGACATAAATAGCAATCCACCTTTCATAACTGAACACCAATACAAGACATTTGAAATACATTTAGAGCCTCAGTAAGTAATAATTGTCTCAATTTATGCCACAGATTTATTCTCAAGCGCTCAGGCTCAGACAAATAGATATGATCGATGATGAAGTGGCTGGCAGCTCCAGAACACTAAGTAGCATGGCAAGGCACATTTGACATGTTTGTATACGTGCAATTAAAAGCAAACAACTTTTTGAATGTTTCTTTCTATATATTCTGTGTAATTATATTCTTTTTGTTTTCAGTATGCACATGGATGCTTTGGAAATGCATGGAAAAGGAAGAAATGGGTATTTGGACTGATGGGAATTAAAGAGAAAAGGCGAAGGCTCATGTTAAAACTTGTTGAAAAACAATCAAGGCGCCACCTTGTTCTTCTGATCAGACAACATGTTAATTTAGGTAGTGCCATTACCAGTGATGAGTGGAGAGCCTACAAGAATGCCTACACTGTAAATCACAGCAGGTGGTTTGTAGATTGTCAATCTGGCAGTCATACACAACATATCGAAAGAGCTTGGATGACCATCAAAGGACATGTCCGTAGACTAAGAGGAAATCGTACTGAGAAGTTGCTGGAGGAACACCTCATGGTTCTTGAATGGTCATCTTGGCTTGGTTCACAACACCCTGATGGACAACTGGAACGTTTGTTCAAGGATGTACAAAAAATATTTCCAGTCTGAACCAGTCTGGCATGAACTTTTTTTGGAGGGGGTGACTGTTTGGTGTTTTAAATAACACATTTAATGTTACATGTGGTACTATTACAATACATTGCCATTTTTGACAGTAGTTAAATGTTATTTCAAGCTCTGATTGTAATTTAGGTCCAAGTGTAATAAATGGTGACGTGATACATTTAAGTCTCACTTTTGCCATTTATAAATGTTTATTACTCATTAATAAATGGTGTTATGCTTTACACTTTACAATAAGGCTCCCCTTTGGCATTTATACATGTTTATTATTCATTAATAAATGTTGTTATGCTTTACACTTTACAATAAGGCTCCCCTTTGGCATTTATACATGTTTATTATTCATTAATAAATGTTGTTATGCTTTACACTTTACAATAAGGCTCCCATTTGGTATTTATAAATGTTTATTATTCATTAATAAATGTTATGCTTTACACTTTACAATAAGGCTCCCCTTTGGCATTTATACATGTTTATTATTCATTAATAAATGTTGTTATGCTTTACACTTTACAATAAGGCTCCCCTTTGGCATTTATAAATGTTTATTATTCATTAATAAATGTTGTTATGCTTTACACTTTACAATAAGGCTCCCATCTGGCATTTATAAATGTTTATTATTCATTAATAAATGTTGTTATGCTTTACACTTTACAATAAGGCTCCCATCTAGCATTTATAAATGTTTATTATTCATTAATAAATGTTGTTATGCTTTACACTTTACAATAAGGCTCCCCTTTGGCATTTATAAATGTTTATTATTCATTAATAAATGGTGTTATGCTTTACACTTTACAATAAGGCTCCCATCTGGCATTTATAAATGTTTATTAGTCATTAATAAGTGGTTTTATGCTTTACACTTTACAACAAAGCTCCGATTTATAGTTGTGGATATTTATAATGCATTTATGAAGTACAATATTATATGCTAAAAAATATGTTTACAAATGCTGATTGTGCTTACAAGATAGTAACTTAGTCTGAAATGTTTAATATAGCAACTCTAGATGAAATATATAGGTGAACACATTTGGCTCACTATTTGGCAAGAAACCGGTCAAGTTTTTCTCTTTCTCACCCTTAACTAATGCATCATAAACCATTAATAATGGTTTATAAAGCATTTACAGATTAATTAATAACATAGCTATAAACTATTTATTAGCCATCTATAAGGGGAGACTTATTGTAAAGTGGTACCATAAAAGCTGTCTAGAGATCTGCGTACAACATGTATTCAAAACATTTTTAAACAGAAAAATGCATGAAATCTTTACAAAAGCCAATCAAATGTCCTTGAACATTCATTTTCCTTTCAGATAAGAATATATCCTTCTCATTAAATCCCCAATGAAACAATTGCAAGATGCAAAGAATCACTTATGAAGCTGCAACAAGCAAACATTCAAACATATATCTCTGTTGAGCACTTTTAAACCATTCAAACCACTGGATGACAGTGTTGGTGGGACACTACAACATGCAAATTCTGCACAAGAGGTCAAAGATAAGCAGCAAACATGCCTTGAGGCAGCTAAATATTGAGTCACACTGCCACTATCCCATTAAATGCTACCTTTTATCTGAAAACACCCTGTCCCCATAATTATCTGCAGTTTGGGGCCCAGAGACAACAGTATTAGGTGTTAGCAAACAAAACTCAATGGGACAGAGTCTGTTAGCATATTTGACTACTTAAATGATAAGCTACTGATGTTCTGAGAAATATTCCCAGCATATTATCTGCAACTTTTAGCCTATTTAAACGTTAAATGTGGGTAATTTTTTGTACAAACAATGATGATGATGATGATGATGATGATTATTATTATTATTATTATTATTATTAATTAGGAGAGCCGTGAACATGAACACAGTAACCTAACCAAAATGCTATATGTAGAGTTTGCTTTGTATTGCACAAAAATCTACTCAATCATTTATTAGGTACAAAAATGCATAAACGTCCACTGTATTTTATCTCCATATTACTACTAAAGAGGATGTTGTGTTTTATAAACCCTTCACTCTCTGTCCAAGTCAGCCTGATCATGAAGGAAAGCTGACTAAAGACAACCCACACAATTTGTCATTCTTGTCTTATGACAACTCGAGATGAAAGAGGGCTCTTGGTTTCCCCCATAATTCCACATGACTTGCTTAATTCAGCCAACAACTGATTTCGAGCTTTGATATACCAAGGTGAAAAAAAACGTTTCTTTTTCCGTCTCTCACCCACACAAAAGGTCAATAAACTGAAGAAGGTGTCCATCAGCTGAACTGTTTTTCTTGGAGCTGATGGAAAAGGCGAATGGGTAATGCGCCTGATATCAATTTCAGAATATTTTTGTTGTCACGTCACAATATAGTAAATGCATGAAAATATCACAGAAAATAAACAGTCCTCAAAAACAGTTTGACTGATGTTCAGTGCAATGAGCTGTTTTCCACAGTGATGAGTTACATTGGATAAAAGCTCCCCTCTTTCTCTCTTTCGCTCCTATTTCCTTTTTTTCTTTCAGACACATCTTGAAATCCAACTCATTTAAATTCAAAGGATACGAGCAGTTTCTGTCTATAGCCACACCACACTCACAGTACAACTTTATTTTTCTAACTTCACAAAAATCCTTTAAGGACTCGAGCCTTAAACCTGAATGACCCTCAAAGAGCAACTCCTCTGATTGCAAAAGTCTGATTGCTTGGAAGTCAATGAGAAAAAAGCCCCACTAGATTTATCACCTTAGAAAAAAATTTTACAAGTCAGTTTAGGGCCTCAATTGCTAGTCTTAGATCTTCTTTAATATAGCATTGTGACTGACAACTCTTTACCACCTGGGCATGCATTACACATTGGTTCCAAGTCAGATCCATCCATACTGCAGCAGTTAAAATGCACAAATTGATGACTTCATAGCAGCTGTCCAACAACCAATATGTCACAGTGGCTACAACATGTTTTATATGTACTCTAGTGTAAGAGCCTGAAGTGGGATTCGCATTGCGCAGGAGACTAGAGCGCCATCTTCCTCTGAGATCTGTAGCTTTCTTTTCCATCATCTACTGAGACGCAAGCGATGTGCATTGAGAAAAATCCAAACTGTTCTGTACATCAGCATGCAAAAAGCTCTTTCAGTGCTGTGGGAGTGCAGTGGTTGGAATCACCCATCTACAGATTCACCTTTACTGTCTAATAAAGCATTTCTGGTCTGGGTGTAGAGATTCCAAACAATGTCAAGATAGTTTATGAAACCATTTTTATTCATAGGGCACACAATATTTTCTACATAGTTCTGGAAGAATTTCAATACAATTCAATTCAATTTTATTCATATAGCGTCAAATCACAACAACAGTCGCCTCGAGGCGCTTTGTAAGGTAGACCCTACAATAATACATACATAGAAAAACCTACCAATCATGTGACCCCCTATGAGCAAGCACTTTGGCAACAGTGGGAAGGAAAAACTCCCTTTTAACAGGAAGAACCAGGCTCAGGGAGGGGCGGCCATCTGCCGCAACCATTGAGGGTGAGAGAAGGAAGACAGGATAAAAGACATGCTTCACATCTGGACAACTTTCACACTTCACACATTTGAAAACATCAGCGACAGCATTCCTCAGTTGATTGATGGTGGTCTGTCGGAGATTTTTAAAGTGACACCTTGACTTCAGATATCCCCCGATACCCTAAACTAGTCTACCAAGAGCTTGAGAAAAAGACAGTAAACTGGGAAGCATTGCCATCTGACTTTCTCAGTCCTGTTAACTCACTTGACAGTTTTTAGTTGTCAAAAATAAAATTTTGCTGTCATCTTCCTCCATGCTAGGGTAGCTTTTCCTGCTAGCAGCTGGTGGCAATATGTGAAGAAATAAACACAGAACTGAATATATTAAATTTGCTCCAAAGATCCAGCCACTGTCACAGATACCCAGCCAACCTTTATGAATTAAGACTGGATGTACAATCACACAATTCAAGTCATACAATTCCAACAAAATACAGCTTGTTAAAAAAAAAATCCAGTGAAAAAAGTCCCATTATTAGAACACAGAAATCCTTTGGAAAGATATACATGGAGGTCACCTGGAGGTCAGATACAAATTGCCCGGGGAATTTTGACTATATACTTATGCACTCATGCTTTCGTGATAAAATGTGTGCCTGCCTCACTAATTTGGTGAAATCAAAAGCAGCACAAAGTGTACGACCAGTAAGATAATATTCTCAAAAACACATTAAAAATATTTTGCAAATCAACTATTCCAAAAAGAAAAACCTAAAAATTCAAAAAGAAGAGATGTATAGATGTGATAGAAAAATACATGCATTGGTACCCCCATCCATCCACACAAATGTGGAACTATTTCAGCTTCCTAACTACAGGATATTCTAAAGATTTCCTGCTAGTTACCAGTGGCTTGCACAGTGTGCTGACTTTGCTTTAATTCTGCTCTTGAGGGCAGGATTTCCAACATATGTGCAGCAGAGTATCATTCAGTCTTTTATGATTGGGTCTTGCCATGGTTGAGTAGAGCATGCAAATGAATTTCTAGTCTTCTCAGCAGGTAAACCATTTCTCAGACCAATTTATATTTGAATATATTTCAATATGGATTTTCATAAGCAGACAATGGGCACATTTTCTCTCAGCATGCCACTGGGCAGGCAACACCTTGATCACTGTTCTCTCTCATGTCTCCATTTAATTTCAAAAAGAACTGTTGTAAAACTAACTTATAGTGAACTAATATTTATCACTTAAATAAATGGCCTAAATGCTGATACACTGCCCTACTTTTAGATACAACTGACTGCTGTGAGGAAAAATCCTTTGATGCAGTTGCTCTGCAATTGTTAGAAAGGCAATTCAATGTGCAAAAATAATGCTATAATGAACAAAAGATGAAGTCATGGACTGCATAAAGCTGCATGTTACATCTTATCTAATCAGCATGGGTATAACAGAAACATACACTACAAGTATACACACACCAGACACCTTATTAGGTATTCATTGCTATACTGCGTTGAACACTTTTTTGCCTTCACAACTGCTTTAATTCTTTATGGCACAGATTCAACAAGGTGCTGGAAACATTCCTCTGAGATTTTGGTCCATGTTAACATGATGCGACTCTCCTTTTCCACCACATCCCAAAGGTGCTTTTTTGGACTGAGATCTGGTGACTGTTGATGGCATTTGAGTACACTGAACTCACTGTCACGTTCAAGAAACCAGTGTGAGATCATTTAAGCTTTGTGACACGGCACATTATCCTGCTGGCAGCAGCCATACAAAGACAGGTACACTGTGGCCGTGACAGGATAGATGTGGTCAGCAGCTATTCTAAGGTAGGTTATGGCTTTTAAATGATGGTCAGTTGGTACAAAAAGAGTCCAGATTTTGCCAACAAAATATCCCCTACACCTGTTACAGCACCACCTGCCTGAACCATGGATGCAAGACAGGATGGATGGATCTATGGTGTTTATTCCAAAAATCTGAGCTTATCCTCTGAACACCACAGGAGAACTCGAGACTCATCAGACAAGGCAATACTTTTCTGATCTTCTATTGTCCAGTATTGTTTAGTCCATGCAAACTGTAACCTCAGTTTCCCGTTCTTGGCTGACAGAAGTTGCAGCATATGTGGTCTTCTAAAGTTCTACCCTATTTGCTTCAAGGTTCAATATGTTGTAAGTTCAGAAATCGACTTCTGCATACCTTGGTTTTAACAAGTAGTTATTTGAGTTACTGTTACCTGCTCAAAGCAGTGTGACCTATCTGATATCAAAAGTTATTTTCACCCACAGAACTGCCTTTCAATGGATATTTTCTCTTTTTCAGACTATTCTCTGTAAACCCCAGATGTGAACACTGGTTTTGTGGAAAAATCCCAGTAATCCCACCAGTTTCTGAGATACTCAGTCTATCTAGCACCAACAACCAGGCCACATTTAAAGTTACTTAAATCACCTTTCTTCCACCTTCTGATGCTCAATTTGAATTTATCGAGCATCAGGTTATCTTGACCACGTCTACATGATTGAATGTAAATGCCAAGTGAGTGCAGAGGATCATACCATGATTGTTCCCTCACTGACAAAAAAAGGAGCCTTAATCAAAACCTTACTCTTTAGCTGAATGCTGTCAAGTCAACTCAAGTTACAAGTGTCAGCTGAGGAATTTGTTTAAATAATTTAAAATGGTTCATAAAGTAATTACAGTCATTCAAATGTGTTTACCGAACATGAGGCATGAGTTCCTCAAACCTGGAATATTGCTGGGAGATAATAGGATCAGTTTTAAACAATGTCTACCACTTTTGGGAGATGAGTCCTTTTTGAACAGCAAAACCTCTTAATCTTGAATACCAGGCAACAGGGGGCTAAGTTATTAATGTGTAAAGCCAACTTCTTAAATCGGCAGACATACTGACCTATGTCTGACCCGACTTTTTAAATACAGGCTGTCAACTCCCAAGTCTGCCACCATCATCATTTTTTGGTAAGAAATCAAATTAAATAAAAACTAGACAGGCTCACATTTCTAATAGAGGATAAAATGCAGATTTCAACTTGTCACTTCATATTTACTGCTATCTTTTACGTGATCTTGCACAGTCTGGATGTGGTGTTTGTAAAAGCTGTAGGGTAAATTGCAGTTTCCTCCTGATACTCTGATATTAAAGTCAATGCCTTGAGATAGAGTTGATATTTTCTACATTCCTGAGACAGCCTCAGCTCAACAATAGCTTTTCCTAAAACATACAATCTCCAGCACATGCCAAACCTTCAGGCACATAGCCACATCTTGCCATATATAAGATATAGAAATGCAGTGGAAATTTAAGAAACTGCTTTTATTTCGGCTTGCTGTACAAGCCTGCTGATCCAAAATCCACGTTTAAACAGGTGATGATAACAAGGCAAGCTGTGACAGCGATTCTATACTACAATAGTAATGTTAACAAAAAATGCACAGTTTTCATCTTTGTGCACATAACTGTGCAAACATAATAAACGTTTTGTGCAAGGAAAATTTGTTCCCACTGGTTATGTCTGACCACAGAAGCATGCAGCCCCTTCCTCCACACACGGAACAAGAAAAGGCAGCTGGACTGGACACATGGCGTGCCAGATGTGCTATCATGCCAAGCAACAATGTGATCAGATCTGCCTTCCTTTGCTTACACACCTACTCCACATGAAACACTGCACCACCCATCTCCATCAGTCTTGGCAATTCGTAATAACAGTTGCCTATTTTAATTTTTAGTCCAAGTAATCATAAAATGTTGCAATCCTGGGCGTCACAAATAAATCAGCCGCTTTCTAATTCTTGCAAAGCAGACTGTAATCTAAAATGGAAAACTACTATTAAATAACAAAGGTACACAGCCTTGGATGCACTTAAGGAAAATGTGAGGGGAGCTATTATTTTCCATTGTACAGCCAGGAAAAAAGGAGCCACTTAAGGAACAACCTCATTTCGGAGTGGGTAAATGTATAGTCAGCAATTTTTTCCCCCTTAAAATACTCTGAGAGAAACTTTAGTAGAAATGATGAACAGACCTCTATGAACATTCACCTCAAACATGAACTCTAGAAAAAGCTTTTTTGTAAAGTCTAATTGTTCCATCAGTTGGTGGACTATGAGATCTTGTGAGCTTGAGATCATAGGAGCAATAATCTTCCCACAGAGAGAAAACACTCTTTGACCTTTGTTATGTATTTAAGTTTTATTTGATCAGGTATTAAAAATGTCCCCCTCATTCGCTTAATCGAAATCAAAATATCCTTACTCCTTAAATCACAAACAGTTAACGACCATAGGTCCATATGGCTGTCGAGGATAGCTTAAGCAACATGACCACATGGTTAAATAATGTAGCATATCCCTGCAAATACATCTTACTGAGGCTATTTCTTAACCTACATTTACACAGAGCTGGTTACACCAATTCAGAAATGTGCTGTTTCTATCACAACATAGGAAGGAGAACCTGCAACATGATCCAGTGAATTTCTGTGTCATGGATTTGGTCTTGGTGTTATCAGTAAGTAACTAACCGATATTACTAATAATAATGACCCTGGGATAAAGTAATGGCAGCCATTTATACAATGACATCCACATGTAGATTAACAAATTCATTTGACCACCTGTCAAAAACAAAGAAAGACAAATATTTTTTTTAATCTGTCTAAAACTCGTTTAAAACTAAAAATTAAATTGGTATTTATTAGACAAAAAAAATTAACAAACAACACAACAAAAACAACCTAATTTCCCATTTTTACATCCAGATATCAGAGAAGTAAGAAATTAATCAAGCATAACATTTAACCAGTAAAACTAATTTTTCCATTCGGGAATTCAAGTAAATGATATTTAGATGAATGAAATATGAATCTATTTGGCTTCTTAATCAAAAAATAATATTGTGCTTAACTATTTTTTCAGCTTTTTTTGTAAGAAATTACATTTGAAAATTCACAGAAAACAACAATAATTATATTTTAGCATAACAATCAGATTTTGATTAAAGAGCGTGGTAGATTAACCTTAACAGAAACATGAAAAACTAATTTAGCAATTACCAATATTGTTTATTTAGTGTTAATTTACGGTAGCTGTGGGATAAGACTTACATTGGCTGGTAAAATTGTTAAGCACTGCGTATATAGCAGCCTTTGATTTGTATCTAACATAATGTACTCACATGCTTTTTCCCATTTTACTGACCACTTAAAGATGGAAGATGATGAATTCATTTTCATATTCCTTTTCCAGATGTTAACTTGTCATACTTTAGTAATACGTGAACATCTGATATAGTTACATGTTTTCATATAATATATAACATCAGTTTGTTTTAAGTGTTTTTCTTCTGCGTTGTCTGGAATATAACGTGTTATGTTGATAATGCACAATGAAAGGTGCCGCACAGCTAAGTGGCATGATTCATTATTGAAAAATCTCATAAACAGTTTAAAGAAGTTTTCTTATCAGCTTTTGACATTTTCCATTAAACGGTTTTCAAATTTAACTTAACATTTGAATGTTTCTTAGTTTTAGACTAGTTGGTTAGTCTAGTTTTTTTTTTTTTTCCTCTCATTTGGTCGACTAAGAAATGAATTGCCAGGAACATCCTTACTGTGCAGATGTTTTAGGCAGTGCTAATAAGAATGGTTAATGTTACCAACACCAGTTTCGGCTGAGGGTTGTTTTTTTTTTAATCTGAGTGAAGGCTTGTCATTGAGAAACTGATACTGCCACCCCTAGGCAGAGGTGGGAAGTAACAAAGTACAAATACACCATTACAGTGCTTAAGTTGACTTTTCAGGTACCTGAGTAGTCATTTTTCTGACAACATTCTGAAAATGGGCTTGTTACTTTTGCTTTAAGACATTTGAGGGAAGTTATTATTACTTCGTCACTACGGGCCATTAAACATCAAACCAATTTGATCCTAAACAGTAACACAGGAAAGGCAGTCATGTTCGCCTATTAATCACCACCACGTGATTAATAGGCAGTGTGCGATGGTCAGGGGTTAAAGTGGACCGGTGTTTTTATTCATTTATTTATTGTGGAACGGCTGCAGGTCGTGGTTGCAGTACTTCAGCATCTAGCTAGCCCTACACAAGATGAGCGAGCATAAAGTGAGTAATATTTTTTAACTTATCGATTGTTTCTGCCTTTTGCTACAAAAGGACCTGCGCCCAGGTGTGAAAGCACCCAATTTAACTCCCACATTCCACACTGTGCTTTTGTTCAATATACTTTAAATCTGGGACATCACTCCTCACATCCATGGCCATGTCATCCTGGTGATAATTCACAGACATAAAGTGAGTAATATTTTTAACCTGTCTTTTTGACTGCAGAAGGAAGCCTGGATTCACATAGAGGTCATCGGTAGGCCCACCTGTCTTTGACAGAAGGCAATACATGTAAACTGTAAACATGGAAAGGCCACAGCCAGTGTTTGAACCGTTGCTATGATGCCACAGCATTATCCACTTCACCATCATGCCACACTTTATCCAGGATGATGTTTATTTGGAAACCAGAGGAATCCTTACCAGCCATATCTGCTTTTGGTTTGCATATCACTGCAATGATATGCAAGAAATTTAGAAAAAATCAATAGATCTGCCAGTTGGGTTTAATCTCCCTGACCTCCCCTTCGCTGTTCTACATCAACGTCCCCTTACTTAGAAGAAAATATATTGGAGACCATTTAAGAAAAAGTTCTAATGATCGAAAGCACTTGACAGTGTCAAGAAGAAGAATCCTCATGATCCTCTACTTGCCAATTTTAAGGATTGGTAGAAAAGACTTGATATCTATTAATCTAACTGCTGTATTCAAAGATGTTGCCTATAAATCCAGAGTAAGACACCAAAGGAAATTTTTCATTTTTTTTAATCTGGCAAGGGGAAAAAACAGATTGAGTATGAAAACCTTCCAGCTGCTCAGCTATGAACAGGTTTACTGCTGTCTAAAAGCAGAAGATGCACTTGAGTCATAGGGGTCTGTTCCCATTTGCCTAATGGGAAGCTCGCAGGCAGAAAGAAATCACACCTTAATTTGGTAAACAACTCAATACTTCATAACTGTCAAGGTCTTCCCACCTGGTAGTAACAGTGCTGTTTTGTGCTTGTAAATTCAAAATTTCTTTAAAAAGAAAAAAACTTATCAAACTTGGCATTCAATACATGCAGGACTTGGCTCTCCATGCATTTTAAACACATATTTTTTATTATTTTGGGGGGGGGGTATTTTTTCTGTAAAATGAATTTTTAAAAAGTCAGCGCAACTAAACTGAACCCAGCAGATCACATTTGTGTATGAGATGTAACGCGACAGCCAAATTTCCATTTAAAATGTGTTAATGCTTGGGAAATTCTTAATTTGTTAAAGCATCTGATGTAAAAACCAAGTCAAGTACTATAAGCTCCTGAACAAAATGGGTCTATCATAAACCTACTAAAAGAGAGTATAGGGAAACAGCTTTTTTCTTCCCAATGAAAAGACCTAGTGCTTTGTTAAAAGGAGATCATAAAAGCTCAAAGGCACCATGGAGAATTTTAAAAAGCTTTAAGGACTATTTCCTTATCACTACCAAGAATTTACAGAATTTAATACATTTGTTTTATTCTTACCTGAAATACAATAAACCCTGCACTTGCCCACCCGTGGTTAGTATTATAATTTTACCTCATGGAAAAAAAAAACTGACTGAATGAACTTTCTCTCTAAACAGAATTCAAAGAAGCCATTACAGCTGTGGTCACGCCTGCACTCAACCCCAGTGCTTTGAATTGAGTGAGGTAGAGAACACTAAAACCAAGTAGAGGCAGTAAAAAGCCTCTAAAGATTTGCTCTGTCAATAAACAAAGAGCTTATTTGGTCTTCTAAACACTGCACTGAAATCCACGCTCTAGAACTTTTTTATCAGCTGCAAATATTGAGTGATGCCTATCTAGAAAAATGTACGAAGAAACACATCCAGTTATTACAGCTTCACTGTCCTAAATTATGTGCTTGACCCTTTACTACACAATTCCAAACCTCATTTAGCTTTTATTACTACACTGGCTTGTGTCAGTGAATTATCAGTTTTTTTAGTTAAAACATGCCTAACAGAGTCTGACAAGAAATGATCATACTGAATAAATTAACTGAATTCTGTCAACTCAGAAGCAACAAAAGAATGAAAATGTTGCTGTAATGCTTAAGAAAAATGAAAACAACACAAAAAACACCTGGCAGAACATCTCACAGCTAATCAGGTTAATTAGCAACATGATTGGATGTAAAAAGACAAGAGACGGAGAGGGAAGTAAAGATAGGGAGCGGTTCATCGCTCTGTGAAAATGCAAATTGGGTTTTTCTTAATGAAAAATAGAATTTTTGAATTTCAACATCTACTGCATATCTTATCATTACTCATAATTATATAACAACTGACAAGTCCAGTGTGCCTTGAGTCTGCAATCCAGTCTGCTTTTACAAACATTTGTGGAAGAAGGGGTCTTATTAACCGGCGTTATTGCAAAGTGGAAGCATTTAGGAACCACAGCAATCAGTGTGAGACAACGTACAGTTACAGGGCGCAGTCACTTAGTGCTGAGGTGCATAGTTCATAAAGGTCACTGGCGCTCTGCTGACTCAGTAACTGCAGAGTTCCAAAACTCCTCTTACATTAACATCAGCACAGTAGCTGTGCACCAGGAGCTTCATGGCAGGAGTTTCCTGCAGTTCTTCTGTGTTGGTGGCCCAGTACTTATATTCTATTGTCCTTATATTGCATTTCACATCATGCTATGCCCACTGAAAAAAATAATAACTGAAAGTATTCTTAGCTACATGTGATATTCATGTCATTGTATTTGTGGAAAAACATCTGTTTTATTGTTCTTTTCCTACATGACGTTATGTTGCTGTGTTTTGGTAGGAAGTAAAAATAGCTGAGATGTTAAAATAAATGAAAACCCAGTATCAGTATTATGATAGGACCATCAGGTATCCATCTACAAGGTTTACTGAGCAAAGCAGTTCCTGTTCATCTGCAGTGTTTTTCACTGTAGTCAAACTGAAATTCACTGAGTTGGCAAATTCACCTCTCGAATCTGTTTACTCATCACATGGCATTTTGGACTGTGTTTTTTACAGGTCTGATTAAATGAGCTTGAGAATATATTAATTGGAACACAGTGGAACTCAGAGGTGTTAAAAACCTCCGAGTTGCATGTGATACAAAAAAAAATCAATCACCAAAATGAAAAACAACTCAAAATGTTATGTCAGCTGTTAGGATACAGTTTGGTCAAAAGTGAAGTAAATAACTTTTTTGTTAACTTTCCAGCTCCCCTACAGTTGGTCAAACTCATTTCCTTACAAGTGCCAATCATTTTGACGAGGCCTCCACTGGCACTGAAGAAGCAGATAGGCAATAGAAGCATAATTTAAAAGAGCTGCTATTTTTGTGATAGTCATGTCTGCTGTATGGCACCAGAGAAGCCATTAAAAGGGGTCTAATGACTTTATTATTCAGTGTTTTGTTTTGTTTTTTTTGCAAAAATTGCTTTATGGAGAAAAGGCATTTTTACATATTGGAATGAAAGTTGAGCTTTGTCTGTGATAAGAGCTTAATTTTACACATTTTTGGCAGGCGTACACAGCTCAGTACACGTATAAGGCAGGTATTTTATCAACTAAAACGGATCCCAAACAATAATCAGGCAAAGTGAACTCAAGCCGCTGTTCAGCAATCAATAACCACAACTACAATGCTGAGCAACAAACCAGAACAAGTGGCTGCAGATGCTGCAGACAGCACAGTAGGACGCTGCATAGTTATTAGAGGAGAACATCATACGGCCAAGCTAACTTTCACTCCAGCTCAGCAATGCAATATACATTATCGGAAAAAACATTACTTACTTTTGTCTGAGAATCCTGCACGCATATTACCAAAAGGACTCCAGGCTGATCTAAGTGGGCTCCTGTTCATCTGATTTCATACAACCCACCTTCTTTAGAGTATCATTATTTTAAATTGTCCATTATTGTCCATAATGCTTTTCAGCATCGTGAGCACTTGCTTGTGCTTATATTTTTTTTTCTTGAGAACTATAACTATATAGGTTTGACTCCTAAAGCCTGAAAATTGAATCCATTGGATGAGCAAACATGCAGGGACAAAGCTCGTGTGCCACATCTACCTGCTCCAAAGTTGGTTCTAATGCTCTTATCCTGCTTATAGCTTATTGCAACATGTGTTAGTTTTTTTCCTTCAATAAAAAAAGTTAAAAAAATAAAATAAAATAAAATGTTGTTGATGCCTCTGTGTTTTTTAGCAGCACTATTTATGCCTCTCGTAGCTTCTGCTTGAGATATTTCTGGCACTTAATGGCACAGAGCATTGAGCATCTGTTTTTCACAATGATAATTAGCAAGCTCCAATTCAAAATTTCAAAACCCCAGTAGGGGTTTGACAACAGTTAGGTTACCACTGCGTTGAACACATTTCCAGACATCTCAAAGGGTCCCCTGTGGACTTTGTACAAAAACTCCCCGTGATGCATCTTATTTCTAACCAAAGAAAGATGGCAGCCGGAAGTGCCATATCAAGGCTCAGTGACCACATGTCTTGATCTGTCATTTATCAAAATCTGTCTCATTTTCAGGCCCATTTAGCAGTTAATGTGTCAAGTTCTTGTTTGATTAGCTTATGTCTAATTATTGGTCACAAGTCATATTTGCTGCATGATTACGGCGAACAAATTCAAACTGTAAAGCCAGGCACAGTTCATCCTCTGCTCTTATAAAATGCAACAGACAGAAGTGATGCATGTGGGTGAAATGGAAATATTTTTGAAGCCCTTTTTTTTCTCTTTTATAATATGTGGCTGATATGTAGGCTAGATCCCTTGTGATAAATAAAACCATATTGCAGCTACAGGCAGAAGGTCAAACAGTACTCAATTAAGCAAGAAAGTAGATGAACTGAACGAATACATTAACAAAGAGTAATGATGCCTGAACTGTACATAGCTGCTTTTCTTATTCTAGTACTCTATGCAATGATATTAAGAGCAGAGCATGCCAGAACTCAAGTAAATTTGATTTAGTAATACTTTTATCAGAAAAATTTGTAATACTTTCAACAGATGTCTTTTCTAACATACAGTGTATTTAGAGTTATGCTGGACAGCAACCAAATGCAGGACAATTAAAGTCTTAATAGCCAATGAAGACGTACAACAGGGGACACACCCCACAGCATTTAAAGCAGTAAAAGTGGAAATATAAAAGTTATGGAATAGACAAAGGAGCACAGGGAACAGGACAGAGAAACAAGAGCCAAACGGACAAAGTCAAAAGCCGGGGGAGGGGGTTGCAACAAGTAAAACCAAAACTAGAGGAACCATGACAGAGATAGAACCAGCAAATCAAACAGGGACCAAAACAAAACAAATATAAAAGACACTGACAAATGACTCATTCCTACAATGCATAATTAACATAAACTTACTTAGACATATTATATAAAATGAAAAAAAGATTCTTTAATAACTTTAGCACAGCAGTGTGGTGTTTATTAGTTTGAATGATTAGCATAAAGGCCATATACTTTAGGTTTCTGTCCTCCACAAATGTATTTTCCTGCAAATTAATCTTGTCCATTCACTGACAGTACATTAACAGGCTGGATATCACTGGGTCCAAAAGGAGCCTGATGTGAGAAATGACTTTGAAAAAAATAAAATAACAACCAGCTACTGAGGTCTACACATTCCTTTTATCGCTTGAACTTGTTCTACTGGTCATTGCAGCCACTGTGCAACAGCATAATTAGTCACAGAGCAGGTGTTATGCAATGTAATGTATCATTTATGCAATTATAATTTTTTCTCTACGTTCTATCAATGATGCATGGGCCTTTTCACAGTGATTGTGAAGGCTTATTGTAATTAACCATCTTCTCAGAACAAACAATGCTTATCTATAATTATATTTGCCTTATCTCTGTGTCAATTACAGTTTGTACAAACACATTATGATACACATTACAACTATATTTTGATGCTAAATTAAATAATATGTTAATTTACGAGCTGTCGATTAAAACTTCGGAATGTCCTTAGAACGTGCCAGGGTGTTAGATATCAGCTCCACAGGTTGGGGGCTGGGATGTAGACTGTCATGTGTCACTTACCCTGCAATCTCATCAATCTGTGTAGTATCTCTCTGGGCTTAGTCGTAGAATGCCCTACACCCCTATTATTCCATCAACAATCTGACAGTGCAAAGGAGAGTAAAAACGGCAAGAGACTGAGCAGTAGGAACACAAACAGGTCTAAATTAGAATATTGATGTTTTTCTGCAGCAAAGGCCTCACAAGAGTTCCAATACACGCATGAGAGAAGCAGGAGTGCATTTGGATTTTAAATAAGTAGGAAAGAAAATAATGTGCTGTCAAAGGTTTGCTTCCAGGGAAACAAACATCAAATGTACGCATGTCACTGCGTGACAATGTACCTCCTGAGGGGGAATTGCAAGACTTTTAAGAACTGAAACTTTAATAACTCACGAATTACTTACTTGGTTTTGACAAGAAGCGCTATCTTTGAAAAGGTGGTGCGCTTCAAAATAGAAAGGAATGTACTGATTCATGTTCAAGGTTGAGATTCAGCTGGATTCGTTTACTGACCAAAAATAACTCTCGCAACCGCGGTGTTTCTCAGTCACAGAAATATATTCTTCCTCTCTGGGTGGATAAGGAGAATCATGTCTAGCTGTTTGCATCTTGCAAGAATTCCAAATCAGTTTGATACGCCCTCCCCTGAATTAATGGCGCAGATCACGCCGCATCTCATGGTAGTTGAGTTTTAAATCTATGGGTTTACATACTGCACGCTAAAACAAACACATCAAAAACAACCCCTGGAACCTAAGGTTGCTACAGATTTTTAGCTGAATAAGCCAAGTCTGTGCCATGTCAAGCTCTTTTTTGAGCTTTTGTTAGATTATGACCGGCAGATTATTTGGGAAAGTAATTGTCCCCAGGTGTTATGAACATCCCAAGCTTATTCTCCACCCTCGTGATTCTCAACTGTAGAGATTAGGCTCAGAGGAAAACGGGTCCAAACAGGCACAAACACACTAAGTATGTGTAGCCAATGAGCTTTCTGATTTGCTTGAGCATCCAATCCCTCTGGGCCTCATGATCCAGGGAAAGAAAAGTCCTCTTTTTACCCCAGGACCTGTAATACCTGCATGATGAGTGCCACCGTGCTGCCAGTTGAAAGAAAAAAAAAAAAAACCCGAACTCAATCCCTCCATCTCAATGCACCACACACAAATCACACGGTACTGAGAGGAGCCAGGGGGTAACACACTGAAGCTCTTTACAGCCACCTGCTGTGCTTGCAGTAATACAGCATTTTGAACTAACTGAAATTATCTTTGGTATTTTTTTTCTTTAATAGCAATTATAAAATAAAATGGAAACTCTTTATTTTGCAGGTCTGTAATTTCCTAATAATCCCTACATAGAATTATTGCATTTACTGGGTAAATAGAGAACTTGCTTAGCTGTATTTAAAGACAACTAAATGGTATCGCATTGATAACTTACAAATTCAAACAATGCATGCTGAATTGTATGCTTGCCTGTAAACAAATTTTAAAAGTTTAGCATCTTTAGCTGATCTGCTCTGCTGGAAACTCATTGTAAATGCTGACTGAAAGGGTGCCAGCATAAGTAATAATTAGCAAGCTGTTAAAAACTGCTTTCCAGGAATGCATATATGAATTTGGTTACAGTTCTTTATAGCTATGCAAATATATGGGAATATATTGCACAAAAAAACATCTTATTACTGGATTATTTCTCCCATGAATACCTGATTGCAGAGTCTTGCATACCGGTGGAAGATGCACAAACCTCGAGCTGTTCAGGGACTCAAATTGCTGGTGTAGCCCACACTTGTGTATGCATGACAGGTCAAATGTCTTCCATCACTCATTTTATTGTTGAGTTTTTATGGTGACTTAATTAAGTACACAAAGGTCAAAGGCTCTGACTTCGCATTTTGAATGCAGACTTTAATGGTGCATTGGAACTGCTGCTTAAATAATAGCAGCCTCATTATTGGATGAGTGCTTGTCATGGATGATTTACATTCTGCATGTCAAATGAGCCATCTCAAGGAGAAAACAACATCACAGTGGCTCAGAGGACAAACTAGGTCCCATCTCCATGGTTTCCCATTAACACTGGGATGGTTGGCTTTTGTGACTACCATTACTTAGTGCACACAACAATTAGCAGTGGGGGTGTCTCTTCTGTGTATTCATTAATACAAAATGCTGTTCACACATAGGAGTGAATGACTCCCCTGCAGGGGTAAAAATTTGGAATTGCTCTCAAAATAAGTCATAAATATGTCACTGACCACGTAAGTCTGACCTGCGTGAAATGCTTCAGTCTTTCTGTGTTGCTATGGTAATTGGAAGTTTAAACACGCAAATGTGTAAACACTTCATTTGCGAGATTTGCAGTGCTCATATGCAAACTCAGGACAGAATTATACATAAATGTGTTTATTTTAGTCAGGTAATATTAATAAAATAGATATTACGGATTGTGTATGTTCAACTCAACACACATAAAGCAAGATTTTACAGTCTAATGAGAAGACAGTACATTTTTTGGTGATGTATTATGTTTAAACTTCAGTGTTTCTGAGCATTCATCACAGACACATCACATAGCATTATATTTTATGTATTACACTATAGCTTTTACGACCCTACTCTTCCCAAACATGTAGATTTACACACTGTAAGCTGTTCCCTTTTTCAGCACCTTAAGGGTTTTAGTTTAGGACTGATTTTTCTTTGCAGAGCTTTTAGAGCGTACTGATTTTTGTCTTGGTAACTGACTTCACATCAGCCCAGAAAAAAGCTCAAATTCATTCCATCTCCCATCATTCTCCCTGTTAATTAAGATTCACCAGTGCTACTTCATTATGGTAATTTTGTCATTGAACTGCTGGAATGGAAGATTAGTGTGGAGACACCCTACCTCTTTCAAATATACCCAGCAGGAAGTATAGCAACAAGATCAATTTTCTCCTTTCACATCACAATTAGATGCATAGGGGAAAAATGTATAAAACAGATTAAACTTCTGGACTTATTGAAATGCACAAAAGTCAAGAGTTTGGGCAAAATAAGGTACATAAACCACAGGGCTTTATAATTACATTCTAATCACAATGCGGCTGACAGGTTCATGCAAGCCACATGTAATCCTGACTAAACTAATGAAGACTGCCGGCACTGGCTGCAGCAATTTAACTATACGGGAAACCAACAGTTTAGGATTGAAGCTGAAAGGTTTCGAATCTGAGCATAAGACTTGCACACTTTAATGAACGTGGAAAGAAAAAAAAATTTAAAAAAAAAAAATCACACTGTGCTAAAGAAAGGTGTAAAAGAGAATGGAGTGTTTTACTCCACTCCCTGGGAGAAGGACATTTTCAAATCAGTTTCACCTCCTACCGGGTCCAGTGTCTCCACTAGAAGCACCGGGAGCCACACCCACCAGCGATAACATACTTGTACATCACTGCAGCAAAGACAGGACTGATACCACGGGATGTTAGTTAGTCTTTAATTGCAGTTAAAAGTAAAAATTAAACTAAAAACTAATGTGAGCACATTATCAAATCCAGTGAGTGACAAGCCTTTGCATTTTTAATAGGACCACGTAGCATATGCACCTAACTGTCATCCCTTATGATCAGCCCTGGGCTATGTAGGAAATGATGATTAATACCACAGACATGCTGTACTTCAGCACCTCACTTACAAGAAAGAAACCTTGTCAGTGCGTGTTTCACCTTCTCAGCACGTGACTGATGAACAACTTGATTATAATCATCTCCTTTCACTCTAGGACTCTTCCCCCCCCACCGTTAGATAATTAAGCTGATTTAGTCACACTTGAAAACACAGATGATATGTGAGGATAGCTGTGAACAACACACATCTAAATAAGTCTGTTTAATTTGAGGATAAAGAACTGAGTGTGCAAGAACAGTGAGATTACATATTGCCTCATCAGTGTTGTTTAGTACAATTTGTTAAGACCTGTACAGCAGGAATATAATAAATAAGTACAGTGTGGTGTAGGTTAATACAGCCAAACGGAGTGAAGAATAAGACTCACTTCTCAGTTCAGTTTAGTGAGACTTGCATTAAAAATGTATTTGGAAGTTTCTCTAAGTCAGTGTTTTGTTGTTTTTCATTCCCACCAGGTATCCATTCTCCGTACACGTACTCTTTGTTTATAGTGGTATTCTTTCAGGTGCTTTTTTAAAGCATTTGGAATGGGAAGCATATTAATGCCATCATAGGTGGTGCAGCTGCTAATGACCGCTCGACAGATGTGCTGCAAGCTGAAGGGCTGTGTGCGGTGGATGGGGTTGGACAGGAGGGGCTCGAAGAACATGCAGGAGTTGGGATCCTTATAATGCTCCAGCAGTCCTGTAACTGTAGGCGCGTGGAAGACACTGGGGTCATGAACATCAAAGCTAAAGTTGTGATTCCACTGTTCAATACGTGCATGTAGTGAGCGGCCATAGCGGCGGAAGCTAACTGAAAAGAGGTAGTCTTCCTGGGCAGAGTCCCGCAGTAGAAAAGTGCCTTCAGGCTTTCCCTCCAACAATGTCTCTGCCTCGTAGCGGTCCATGACTCCCCAGTAACATGGGAGGTTTGTGATCTGCAGCAGGTCTGGAACTAAACAGTGAATGTAATCAATCTGAGTGTGAATGCGGTAGCTATCGTGAGATTTGTGATGCTCAGTCTGAGGAAGAATTGCTCTAGAGGTCATGCTGGTCGCAGTTATGTCTGGGTCAACCAAAGCGTCGGAGACGGCGTCGCAGGTGTGAACGGAGGCTGATGCAGAGGCTGAGGCTGCAACTTCATCCAGAGTGTCCAAACAGCTCTGTAAGAGGAGTTGGTGTTGCTGCTGTCTTTGGAGAAGAAGCTGCTGTTGCTGATGGATGGAGGATCTGTCAGTCTCAGCTAAGTCGTTCATACCATGAGCCAGCTTTGGGCCGTGCTTGTAGAGAGGGTTAATTTGGGCTGTAACCTCAAATGTGTGGATCTCTGCATTGGGAGGTGGCTCAACCCCTTGTTCAATGCTGATGCGCCTGCGCTCTCGTAATCGGTCATCCACATCCTCCACTGCAGCTGCCATGGTTGAAGTCGGGGCAGTGCACACTACTGTAGAATCTAGCAGGGGAGGCTGGGTAATGGGGGCCGTGTGTTGTTTAATGAGATACCACTTCTGAGCCAGCTCTGATCCTACAGGGAAAGGGCAGTCATCCAACATCAACTCACTGAGATGGATCTTGCGCCTTGAAGAGCCACAGGCACTTGATGATGAAAGAGCCTGCGGCGGTGGAGCTGGTGCCGCTGCAGTGTGTGTCTTTATTGGGAAACACTGCCCCATTGCATCTTGGATTTTTTGCCTGAGAGTGCGACTGCTGCTCGACCCTCTCCCCTCACCTTCACTAGATGTGGGTAACTCTGCAGCAGAGCCAGTCGCTCCCAGAGTTGGTTTTGCTGTTACTCGTTCCTGTCCTAGTAATGAGGCAGCTACTTCAAAGCCCTGCCACCTCCAACTATCCCTCAGAGGCGAAGGGGAAGATTGGTCCCTGGTCTCCAGTTCACTCAACAGCTCACCATACTCAAAGCCATCACTGACAGGTCGCTCAGCCGCAGCGTCGTGGGAGGAAAGGCCTTTTTTCTTCCCCTTTCCACCTTTCCTTCCACCGCCTGCATCTCGTCTCTCCTCTGACCGGCTCTGTCTCACCTTGGGACGAGCCCCCCTCTCTCGATCTTTTCCTCGGTTCCCTGAGTCCTTTGGTAATGACATGACGGAATATGTGGAGACAGCTAATTACAGTTATCTTTTAGCAAATGATTTCCATCCACATCCTGACATATCACTCTCACCATCCAAGTATAGTGGCCATACAGACTTTACAATGCCTGAAAAACAAAAAAGAAAACTGTTCAAAGCTCAGCTTCAACCTTATGGAATATTTATAGATAACATAATGTCAAAATTCTGGTGACGCACACTTTGTTGCCAGTTTATTTCAAATGCTCATATAAAACTGATGCAATCCAACACAATAGCACTTCTCAGAATTTCACTGCGTTGAAATCTAAGGTTTATTTTTGTTTAAATTGTTTTAGAAAGGTGTCGACTCTAGAGCCGAGACTGACATTTTCATTGTTGATTAATCTACAGTTCTTTTTTTCTTTTTTTTAACTCAGACTTGAATCTTAGGTACAGAAAAGAGGAGGAAAAACTATACAGGCCAAATTTTGGTTCATGGTATTGTTAGACTGCACAAGAGAGTCTTTTTAACATTAAGAAATCTTGAGTTTCTATGACATCAGATGAGTACACAGAGGTGTGTGTACCTTTACAGAACATAGTGGAGAAAGAGATGCCTGAAGGTAAGCTAGAAATTATTTTGTTATGCAGTTTGTACAGCAACACAAGGCAAAATCCACTGCATTGTTTCCAGTAACAGAGTTGAAGCAATTCTTAAGACTTTGAGTGGTCAACAAGGTGAAAAATATCACACAAACCTAAAGTTATTTAATTATTTATTTTGTTTGTTGCTAACAGCTTCGAGCAAAATTCAATGCGGGTAGCTTTTTTGCTATAAATCCAAAGGCAATAATAATATACTTCTTTTTTTTTCTTTTTTCTTTTTTTAATTACAGGGCTTGCGATATTAAGATTGTTTTGACATCTGAAGTGGGGCAGAAAAAGTTCAAGTTTGTTGGCCACGGTTAGCAATGCTTTCCAGGGTCTTTGTGAATGTGCTTCTGTGGCTGTCCAGCTATGTACAGCATAGACAAGATAAATTAAACAAAGGATAACAGATAATTCATTTTATTAATATTAGCGATTATTTCGGATTGTAATTCATGCTTTCATTTTTACACCCAAACATTTAGATATTACATTTTACATGAAGGTTGACTAATGGTAAAACCACCCACTTTCTCTTTCCTGCATTAGGCTTCCTTTTATTTGATTAGGTGTCTTGTAAAGCACTTCCTTGAAAAGCACTCTGTGACACAACTTCTGAAAATGTTTTATGAATAAAGCTTTATACCATTCTTAAACAGCAATAAACTTTTTTTTAACGTTAGTGTCTCAGCAACTTATAGAAATGTTAAAACTGTGTCAGTTTTAACAAACCTACCAGGGGCAGCAGTATTATCTGGGACTGAGCTCTGTCCTCACAAATCACACCACCCGCTATTATCGAGACACCGGGGACGATCGACTTAAAAGTAAAGATTTACGAACTTTTAACTCTACAGCTGAGCCGACCTCAATCGTCGTTAAAGATGTAAATTTACCAGCCAAATTAAGTACTTATTCATTTACACAGCGTGAAATTTACTAAGCAAGAACTAACAAGCTAACATCGTTAGCCGACAGCTGTTCAGTGTTGATACATGCTAAGATAGCACAGCTAGCCATCCGCTAACTCTACTTTTCTGCGGTAGGAAGGGCTTTGCCTTGCCTACAGATATTTACATCTGGCTTACAGGGCCACAACACACATGTTGAACATACCTAAGAAGTTGCAACCAAGTTCCTAGACCAAACAGACGTTGTTTCTTCTTATTTAAACTAAAGCCGTTACTAACAGCGAGATGACTAGCTCACATTAGCTTGATGAACTGCGAGAACCGCGCAACCCGGAAGTAAAAACTATCTCTGCGGCATCAATACGGCCACTCTTTCAACACAAGAGCATCTTAAAAGCGACTTACGAGTTTCCCGCAGCCTCATTTAGAAACAAAAAATAGACACAAACACAGACCACAAGTTAATTTGCAAAAGAACTGAACCTCTTTATTTGGACTGTCAATGATCCGATGGATGTTGCATTTCAGACCATTCACATATGAGTGACAGTAAAAAAGTAGAGTGTAAGCATGTGATGCAAAAAGGTTCATAAAACATTAGAAAAAGTTGGGGGAGAGTTTTAGAATTAAATATAACTGGTACAAGATAGATATATGCAGCTGGTGGGCTACATTAATTCAATAATAAAGCCATGCTGGGACACGAGCATGGTCTCAGGACCACTTGGTAGACGTCTCCATGCAACACAGGCTCTGTACCTCCTTAGTGGGTGCGTGGCATGTTAAAATACACCAGTCTGAAACTAATACATGCACTTCCCAACTAACATCACGGATCTTGGAATGTAAACATGGAGTAAACATATTCCTTGGCCAGTTATTAGTGTTCAGTTTACTCATAATCACATCATGATTATGTGGCTCAGAAAAGCATTGTCACCCCCCTGCTGCATCATCTTTATAAACACACACGCACACACACACGCACACACACTCTTGTAGAAATCTGCCGCACTGTACCTCTGTGTCTATTTGAAGTAACAAGTAGGCTGTCCAAAGCAACAGAGGCCATGAGAAGGATAATCTGAGCCATCTGCAACAACATAGTTGGTATACAGGATAGTGAAGAGTTAAAAATAAAAGACAGAAGTCTTAAAGCCAGCATTGCTAACTCACTGAAGTCCTTTGCGGGCATGAGTGTGATGCTTTTAACAAGTCAGATAATCCCAAGAGCCTGCTCTGAAGAAATCTATGACTAGAATGCTTCTCATGACCATTATTAAAACAAAAGCTGAGGATGCTGGAGCGAGAATTTCAGGCACCACATGAACAGTTTATGAGAACATGACAGCTAAACAGTTTAATCACAAGGTCTGAGAAACAATTCTTTCTCACCACCACATGACCAAAAACAAAAAAAGGAGCCGTTAAGTGCCTCATATAGTTATACCTTTGAAAACAAACAAAAAAACAAACAAACAAACAAACAAACAAAAAAAACACTACTGCAACTCATATGGAGTCCACGGATTAGGGGGGGTAGAAGACTCGCTTTTGGGATCTACCCAGCCTGCTCAGGTGTGAGAAGGCTTCAGTTCTTTAATGTGTTAGATTGTGAGACAATGGATTATGCATGACATCACATAACATGAATCTGGCATCATCCCAGAGAGATGTAAACAGTGACATTTAGGCGATATAAACATACAACATTAGTTGCAAGATTTCTGTTCTCCGGTGACACTGGGCACCATCAACCACCATGCCCTCTATCTACAACAGTGTGGTATTAGTGTGGCAAAACATGCGATTATAGAAAATAAGCATAAGTTATCAATATCAAGGGAGAGTAAAAAATACAATTGGAAAAAAAAAAGATATCTGTAAATAACCATCTTTACTAGACAGACCTATTTTTGATGAAATAATAATTTGAATGGTTATCCCTGCCTTATGTTGCAACCAAAAGTGATCCAAAAGTTAAGACCATATTACACGTACATGCACCTCCGGCTCTGCCACATTCACAGACAGAGGCTGTATAAGACAGTTTTTGATTCAACACTGATACCACATGATAATGTTAGGGTTCTGAGACTGAAACACACTGAGACACAAACAGAAAAAAAGATGAACATCGTCAAGCACCTTGAAAAGTATGATTCATCAAATCATCACATTGGCCATTTGAGGAAGAGGGCACTGCGAGGGTGAGGCGCTGTGCTCCATAGCATTTATTATGAGATCAAGCTTCATTTTCCAAAGCCAATCATAAGGGGGCCAGAGGGCTGAGATGGGTTTCATTTAGTTTTCTCGCCCGGCATTAGACTGTAAATTGAAAACACTCTGCGCTCCTTGCTTTTATCAATTCAATATCAAATCAGCTCTCACACAGTACAAACCTCACAGCCCTTACTCACCCCTCTGGGGATTCCTCGGCACAAAATGAGATTCATCATCATTTATGTAGTAGGGCATAAAATAACAGAGACAAATTGCAGCTGGCATAAATTCTTTAAACCGCTGTTCTTTTTTAAAAAATAGTATACCATTTCACTATAAATGTCTTTCTCAAATTGACAGTCACACAACCCTTCTCTTTGGCTTGGTAGAAGTTTAGAGGAGGAGAGTCACTTCTATTTTGACTACATGTTCAAGGGAAAAACAACCAAGACAAAGGATAAACCTGTGGTTCAATTACAAGCTGTTCTTCAAGCCTTTTGGTCATCTCTCTCCTTCCTTTGACACAAAAACATGCTCGTTAGAGACGACAAAAAGAACCAAGGAAAGCTGACCAAGTTTCAACCAACAAAAGCCCCAACTATCACAGGTTAAAGAACAATTACGGTGGCTAGAAAGCATACTGGTGTCTGTATATCAGCACCTGATTACAAGGGGAACCTCAGTAAGTGTGTAATTGAGCCAAATACCATTTAGTGCCTAATATCAAAGTTCATTTATTAAAAGTGCCTTAACTCTGGCTGGAAATCTTCAGAATCTACACATTATATGGTGCAGAGGCTGTTGCTGTCAGTGTGTTTTGGATAGAAAGCCTTGTTCCAAGGCAGAAGGAAAAGAAGAATAACTCATAGGGCGGAACCCTTTATGAAAGCACCAATCTACTGTTTTTCTCTCACAACGGCAAACTGAGCCTCTGCACATCATGCCACAGTCCTGCAGGTGACACGGAGCAGATTGCACAGTTAACCTTTTTTTTTTTCTCTGTCCTGCAATATAATAATCATCTGTATTCCATTTTTAATAAACTTAGTTGTATATAATAACGTACAAAAATATTAGAGAACATATACACAGTTTTTTTGTCATTTTGTAGTGACTGCTTTGCCTGGTTTTCTGAAGCATACGTTTATCTTTGTGCTGGGTGATGAGGAACTGAATAGGCCTCAAATGAAGTGTATTTTTCCTTTCTTCTTTTCATATTGTTGAAGTCCGGTCTGTTCCATCTGAGGGGGAGAACGGAGACACGTTAAGGTACATTACATTTATAATCACAATGTGATGAGCATGGCATCGCTGAAGGGGTATGTCACTGTCCTGCTGCTAAACTTACTGTTAGATACATATATTAGTCACATTAAGAAAATTAACAACACCAAATCCTATGAAATTTAAATTGGCTTCTGTCTTGCAGTGTCACTGATTTAACACATACTATCCAGTGCTGCTTCTGGCTCTCTACCTGTATGCATCCTTGTTTTAAGATATACAAAGACAAAACAGAACATAACTTTAGCCGCATCAGTTAAAGGAATGAAAATATTATAACATTTTCCAAAATTCATCCATCTCATAAATTATTTACAACCACAATACTGGACAATTATACAGAGATACTGATGTTGAAACACAGGTGCAACCTCCAGAGCTTAAAAATTAAGCCAACATAGAAGTGGCAGTGCAGTTCCTTTAATTGCTACTCGAGTTTCTCTTCCAAATAGAGCACTGCACAGACCCCCATGTTCAAATATCAAACAGAATTAATATCCATAAAACAATCTGACTTTGATCCCACTCTAAATGGGGTGAATTCTTTTGTAACTCATCCACTTGAATAACTGAGTCAGGGGTGTGGCCACTCTGACAGACAGGTGTCCTGGAACAGGCAGCTGGAGCTGATCAAGTCTGCTAGGCCTCATCCACTACTTTGACTCATTAAACTGTTCACTGTGTCTATGCTGTTGGAGCCTTTTCAATGGATTATCTGACTAATGTTATGGCTTCTTTTGTTTCAATTTTGGTGAGTGAAATTCTAGTATTTTATTAGTCTTACTTGGCACTAATTACCTCAAATGTGTGTCTGAGTTGCACCCATACAGTTTATAGATGCAGCATTCTAATCAAGCCTGCTAGCATTAGCTGATAAAGTAAAACTTGACCCTATCAAGCATGTAAGGTAGCTTGTGGCTGAAAAAAAAAATAGTAAAAACTTCTCTGGGTATATCCATTTTTTTTTACACTGTCTTTCGTTTAAACAGCTCTTTTTCTCCCATTTAACTAGTTCTTGGGTCAGCAACCTTCAATGTCAAAAGATCTATTTAAGCTCCTCCTGCCAAACAATGGAAGAAAAAAGCTGCACATTAAGAAGAATTACAGGATTACATCTTTTTTTGTTTTATTTTGTTTTTCAAAGCTTGCGGGAGTCACAGTTAAGGAGATCGTGGGCTGTCCACCCCTGCTCTAGCTGAAAACTGTGTACAAGTTTGCCAACCAGTGTCCCATTTAAAGTTGCTGACACTTACCCCCTAAGGCATGCTCTGTCATACTGAGGCACAGTGATTCCAGCGTAGGGTTGATCTCCAGGTCAGCACCTGGAACTTGGCATTCTGAGGAAATGAATGAAACTATTAGTCCACAGGAACATTAGGAAATGACATACTGTCACCACACCAAATTTAAAAACAAAAAAACACATTTATATATAAAATCTGCATTAATCTGCCTGATTCACTTTTAGATTACATTATTGAAACACAATGTGCTCCATGTGGCTACTGTGTGCAAAAGAATAATCATCACAATGTTGCTAATGCTCAGCTCACCTTGGTGTTGTAATCTAAAATTGAAGTGAGTAATACTAATAAAGGGAGTAGTTCTGTTTTCTAAACAAACAAGTCATATCTACAGATAGTCAGTCAGGTTCAACCAAATTAAACAGTATTACATTACGAAAACTGGAGGTAACTGGCACAAAAATTTGTATAAATGGTTTAAAAGTCTAAAGTTTAACATCATCTTACTGTATTTTTAAAAGTGTTTAATGAAATGTAATTTATACTTACAAACAGTTTGTTTTTTTAAATCAAGACTGAGATATAGGTCTGCCTTTGCAATCCTCTTTTCTTTCTTACACCAGTTAGCATTTCACTTACTTAAAAAAAGCAGACTGTGATCACACGTGGGTCACTCAAGAAAAGCTTTAGATGTATTCTGAGGTAAGGTGTAAATTTCAATCGGTTTCAAGAGAATAAAGACATGATCGATAGTACAATACTGGTCTGAGAAGAGAGAGTAAAACGGAGCTTGAAAGTTGAACTTCCACAAAGGCATTTAGGTGTTTGGCTGACAGTGATGTCTAGACAGCTTTATAAGGAATCCTCTGGGATACTCAAAGAAAATATTATGCTACAATAGTTTTGTTTTGCCTCTGTACTGAGGAACAAAACTTCCAAAAGAATAAAAAGGGTTATACCTGAGAGAAAAACAAGGTGTATGATGTATGGATGCAAGGCATGTTGTTACACTAAATGAAGTGTAGGAAGAGCGTGCAACAAAAACAACATGCAATAAGAGAAAAGTCAGAGGCAGATGACTGTAGATGCCACTATATTAAAAATACAGATTTAAGCATTGAATCGCAAACATAACAAGGTCAGCAGTTCAGGAACACTTCTGTTCATAAGCAGTAAGCTGCCTGAAGCGCAGTAAATTAGGAGACATGGTCTGTTGTGCAGGACCAAGCTTTAGTTTGCAATTAAATATTTCCAACATTTATTCAATCGATCATTTAAAAAATGCAACACAATTTTAAAGCCAGTATTCAGATTTGTACAGAGTCAATTAGAAATGCTGTATTTTTCAGGTTTTTGGTTCTTTGTGTTATTAAGAATACAAGAATATGAAACTGCCTGAGTGTAGACACTGAAACTACAACCATACTGAGTTCATGTCTGTGTAACTATACATTTCTGGCTTTCACATACTCCTTTATGGAAATATCCGAAGCTGACTCTGCTAAAACACGACAGATCCATTACAGGTAAATTTGCAATGCTCACGTCTGGCATCTGGCACACAAGACAAGGCAACCAAAAGGTTATGTATACTATACAAGGCGACAGATTGTTTTCTGCAACATGCTGCTAAGCAGTCTTGTTAGTTTGTCCTTGGCACAGAGGGAGAGACACTCTCCATTCTGGCATCTGACCAATTCATAGCTTTTTGTTTTTTTTAAATTTTACAGAGGTTGTGTAGCTTGTTCTACTTGCAAAACTCAGACTGAGACCCAGAGCTTTCAAATATTCCAATAGCCATTTTCAGTTAGGCATTTAAAAAAAATTATTTTCAGAACATATAGGTAAAGCTAGGTGTTATAAAGTGTAAACAGGAATCCCAAGATGTCAGGAAGGTTGTGCTTACATGTTGGCACAGAATGTGGTACATTAAACAAGCACTATGACAGTTTGTGGGTTAGTGCATATATATATATATATATACCTTGCTGCTGGAACATGAGCATGGTTTGTGGGGAAGTGTGGACAGGGAGCGAGTGGGTCCGCTGCACAGAGCTGCGACTCTGACTTGGCATGCTGTTACTGCCTCCAGGGTTGGCAAACCACAGGCTCTATATATTGGAAAACACAAGTTCTCCTTACACAAACATCACTTATCCAGGAAAACTGGCAAAGTTTCTTAAACCTACAGCTAGGTCCTCAAATAAAAACACTCAAATTATATAAAACTATGAAACCAGTTTTACTGTCAAATGTGTACTGATTAAACCTCTTTTTTGGGGGAGTTTTTTTGCTTTCAGAACAAAGCTGTATTATGACCGTTTTAACGTGCTTCATACTGGCCAATACCTTCACACAAAACTACTGAAGGAGACCAAAATAAAAGAACACTGCTGAAAATAATCTTGCTTTGAAATATACCTTTACATTTAATCATCCTAAAGGTCATATTTTAGCATGTAAAAAAGTCTAAGAACTACTAACTTTGAAGTATGAACAAATTCAAAATCCACAAAAGAAGAGTTGTAATCCCCAAAGAACTCCATAAGTTTTATCAATCAGTAACTACAAAACAAATTGTCCAAGTTCAATTTTAGCTTATGCTCAACAGTACTGGCAATTCTTGTATTTCCGTCTTTTATTCAAATTTACCCTACACAGGGTTCATATTAATTGAACTTTGTTCCATTAATTCTTTCTGGGTCATTTCTACCCCACTTACCTCACTATTTGTCACCAGTGGGGTTTACAGTTTGAGAACAACTGGTTTTAAGTCATTAAATCTTTTAATATTTGACTTTTTCGTAGGCCATCTAATCTGTATAGAAGTTAAAATTAGTAATGCATGTTACAACTTGATGTCATAATATAATTATAACATTTAAAATACTGACTTGTCTACCCTGTCCTGTCAGCGCAGGACTAGTGAGAGTGTGCCGTGGAGAAGCTCCCCCAATACCAGCAGGGAGACACATGCGTCCAGCTGGAAGTCCACGAGGGGTCATCTGGAACTGCCTTTGGCCGCGCCGCCCTACACCTCCACTTACAGAACCTGCTGTGGGGAGGGAGTTGGACCCATAGGTCCAGCTGGAGTAGCAAAACAAACACCAGAGAAACATGCCTTAGAAATTTTAAGGATTGTTGAACTAATACAGCCATTTCATAAGAAATGACAGCAGCAATTTCAATTAGGAAAAGGGGAAACTAATAAGAAGGGAAAGAAAATAAAGCTAACAGATAACAGAGACGAATGCAGAATTACAATAAACTGGTGTGACAGCTCTTCTGCTAAAGAGGAAGATCAAAGGTAAAAGAAGGACAGCACTCTCACCCTTTCTGACGGTACCCAGGCATGTCCAGCATAGCTTTCCGAGGGAACAGGCGGAGCAGTTTGAGGACCTGCTGCTTCCAGGAGACCAGCCTTTTCTTGTGAGTTTCTGTGAAAGCCTGTCAAAACAAGACAACAAAAAGGAGTGAAATAATGAACGAAGTATTAGCAGGATTTCTGGAAATACATTTAGAATCTTTTTTTTTTTTTTAAGAAAGAAAAATGCAAGTTCAAGAAAGAAAAAGGCAAGATTTTTTAAAAATATATTTTTAAAGGCATTATATTTGTGTTTCAAGGTTGTCACAAGTTCCATTTACAACTACATCCACACATATCTGAGCAAACAGAGAAAAAGCCTCATCTTCCGTTTCTTACCTCATGTGCCAGACACTTCTCAATTAGCTGAAGGTAACAGCTGATATTTTCTTCATCTGGCCTTGACACCAGCAACTGGGTGCAAACTGAAGGGGGAAAAAGGCACAGTACCCTTCAGTGTGAGTGACACCTGCTGATCTCTGTTAATAGGGGTTGGTGAAAATGGATTATTTTAAGTATTTTTGTTTTATACAATATCCTGACTTGGGTATGAAATCTAAATTCATAGCTTTTGTAAGAAAGTTGTAAGAGAGATTCCAATAAGAACTTGGCCACCAATCTACTTTCCAACCTTCATCTACTCAGTAAAACCTCTACTGTATTCTTACCTTTACCCATAACACGAGTGAACTGTCCAGCAATGTCACCATCTGAGATGGGTGCACCTGAGGAATCTCCATCACAGGGAGGTGGATTGTTGGATTGGAAGCCCTCTGGGGCCGGCTCTTTATCCGTTCCTGTTTTTGTAGAATCTGAAGGTGAGGTGGTGGTGTCTGAAGCAGGCTGTGCTGCAGTGGGTGGACTGTAGGCCTTAATAGGTGTGATGATGATCTGCTGCAGCTCCTGGAGGGCATTACGTAGGTTTCCCCCTTCCAAAATATCCTGACAAGAGATGACAACGTCACTGTCATATGATAGCTTAAGTTTTACGGGTGCTGTTGTGAGCGGAAAGATTGATTTCCAAGTCAGAAATCCAGATTTAGGCTGTAGCAAAGCAAACATTTGCTCCACTGAAATGTCTTACAGGAAGACACTGAATTCCTACCAGCCCTCCTCCATGTTTCTATGCCAACAAGCAGACTGGGAATTTCCCAATGGAGCTAAATCACATGATTGTCACCAAGTACATACTCAAGTGCAATTTTGATCAGTGCAATTGAAAATTCATCAAGACAAAGCACCACTGCTATTTTGTTTTTAGCTTGAGAAAAATATTATCCAATTTGAATTACCTTTTCTAAAGACTTGAGCACACTCTGCCTCTCTCGCAGTTTTTGGATACTCAAGGCAATCTTATGTCGTGCTCCTTTAGTGACGTTCTAAAAAGGAGAGAGAGAAAATAGCAAGATGGCATGAGAAGCAGGAAAGTCATTTCTTGAGGGAACACTGGGCAATTTATACAGTTACTAAATAACAGACCTAATCACCATCTGTTTCATTAAAGCCAAGGGGCAGAGGCAAAATCGCACCATTTGTATGTGCGACTGGGTCGATATAACTGTAGGGTGCGTTGTTTAATTTCATGCCTCATTGAGAGCTGATGTATCATCAGGTTTGAGGACAATAATGTTCACAATTGATAAGGAGTGTAGAATAATCAAAGCCTGGCGCCAGCGTATGCAAAAAGGAGGCTTAAAAACCTGTGACTCCAGGTGCTGCTCTGTGAGAATCATCATCTCCTCATAGGTCATCTGGGAGAAAAGTGATGCATATTTATGAAGGCGGAGACTCTTCAACCATGCAGGAACATCTAGAACAAAAAGGGGGGGGAAAAAAAGTTACAAAAAAAGTCGCATTATATTTTGGCTTAAAATCACCCAGGCTGTTGGCTGTGCATGGCTTTTACCAGAGCTGGGAGTGCTTTTGGCCTGGTTAGGTTAGGTAAAGAACTCTGACCTTTCATGCCACTACCATCCTCCTGGAAGGTGTTGCGAACAGAGCCTTGTTCTTCTGTCTGCTCACTGCCTGAAGAAGCTACGCTGCTCTGGGGTGAAAGGGGTGCGTGATCTGTCGGAATAAAGTTCTGCCGGCCCAATGCGTCGTCCTGGCTAACCCACTCAGACCCACAAGCCTGGGGACTGGAAGAAATAATGGACATGGACTTCTTCTGAGGGCTGGGCTGCATCTGCCCACCAAGGCCTGGCAAGGGAAACATTTCAGATATGAGCAACAACAACAACAAAAAAAAAACTGTTTGTAAAACATAGTCGATATGCTCATGACTGACATCTCGTGCTTTTACTAAACCACTTCTTTTTTATGTTTTCCCAAAAGATGAAAAATGAGAGTTGAACAACAAATATTACCTGTATTATTGCTGTTAATAGGTGAGGACATCCCGCCTGGGAATGACATGTGTCCGTTCTGGCCTGCTGAAGGTGTGCTGGATGAAGGAGACTTGTCGTGCCAAACAAGGCCGGGGTCCAGAGACTCTGCAGAACTGGGCCACTCATCTGAGCCTTGGCGTGGGTGGTAGGGGCTGGATGGAGCACGTGGTGTATACCCACTGGAAAGGTGCTCCTCCAGGTGGTTCAGCCACATGGCGAGAGATGTGCGGTCATCCAGTGTGGTGGCAGGGTGGATGAGGGCATAAGATAGCAGCTGCCTGCTTTCTTCCACAAACAGGCTACTCTCAATAGTGTGACTCAAAACCTTCTGCAGCAGCTTCATGTACTCACATTTGGCCTCACTATTACGTGGTTGCAGCAGAGGCAGATGGGACAACAGCAAGGAGACCACTTTCTCTTTTGGTTCCTGGTGCCATTGGCTGACAATTGCTAACGACAAAAAGATTGTTTTATTTTTTCATTTTAGAAAAACAATTAACATGGCTCTGTAATTATAAAGTAATTAATAATAAATGACACTTAAGCTCTCAGCTACCTGCATTGTTGGCCTCAGCTTCAAGGATGTGGATGTCAGTGCAGTCTGCCAGCCAGTGTTCAAGGCAGATGTGTAGAAAGCGAGCCTGGGTGCGGGATGCCCTCTTCAGGAGGGACAGCAGCGCCACTGTCTGTTCACACTCATTCCAGCCTTTGAACCAATCTGTGAGAATACCTACCTGGTCTCGGAACATCATGGCGCGTCTCCTTGGTAAGGAGAAAAAGAATGTGCCAACAGGGAGCGGGCTACCGGAAAGGCTGCTCTCTCAGACACAGATGGGTTGAGTCCAGCCCCGCACAGCGGGGTTGTATTTTCAACAGTCCTGGGATTCCCCTCAGACTGGACCGAGGGACCCTCACATGGTTCACATGCAGGAGAAACTTCAGCGAGGGATGTGGCGTGGATTTTTCACAGGATGTCTTTAGGCTGAAAGTGTCAACTGTAGTGGCTAATCACACAAACAGGAAAATATTTTTTTCATTCCGGCGTGTTCTGGATCATCTGTGCCCTATTACAAAACAAACACAGAAAGCAAACCACATTGCATACATAAACTAGACATTCGGTGCACTGTCACATTAATTCTAAAATCATATACAAGGAAAAACTTCTTAAATGTAACATCACTGCAAGGGAGCAGCCAGAAGTATCTTATGTTAAAATAAGGCAGTAGAGTAATCTATTGCCTCAACCTTCCAAACAATGTAACAGTAATGACTCTGTTAAATCATGCCAATGGATCATCAACCACAGGGAGAGGAAAAAATTAACTGACAATGAGGGTCTAATCTTATATCATGATCATTAATCAGAGATTATGGCACAAAGTGCAAATAAAACAGACTACTGCTATATCATATGCATTGTAAAGACCTCTCCCAGTTCTATGCTTCTTAAGTCATAGCATCATGATACAGACGAGCCAGTCATAAAAGGTGTGTCAACACCGTTATCAATAAGAGACTGGGTCAGTAAAACGTAGAGCAAAAGAAGTCTGCTATTCAAAGAACATAAGTGAACAATGCCTCTTTTTTTACAGAAACTAATACTGCTTTCTCTTACAGAGAAAATGAATCGCAGACATGTAATCACTAACGAGCAAGGGTAACTTCAGTTACATGTCAAAACTGCTAACTCCCAGCACTGCAAACGGTATCACCTGTAACAGTATGAGCTATAATGCTGGTTTTATGAACAAAGCTGGGTGCTCGGCTGAAAGCTCCGGTTCTCACATTGCTGCGAGGGTTTCTTAGACTAAAATAGACGAATATTACACCCAGCAGCTAAGCATTAGACAGCGGTTAGCTGGAGTTAGCTCGGTTGGCCTAGTCTGTGATGAGGGATCGAGATTTGTATTGTTTTTCGTTGACGCTGTTGCTGCCCCTTTTCTCCGCCTCGTACTTCAGTCTTAGCGGTAAAAACGACAATGTTAAAACGCTATTCTGATCGGCCAGAGGTTTTAGCCAGATAGCAAGATTAAGTTACTCAAGTGACGATTTAAACTGAAGAGACTCAAAAGATTTGTTGTTTACCTTTGTCAGTTGTCACTGGTTAGCGGGCTAGGCTAATAGTAATGCATAGCTAGCTCGACGGTAGCGTTAGCTTCTTAGCTAGCAAGTTTTGCTAAAAGATGCAGCAACGTTAGCTTAGCTGAGAAGCGTAGCTTTCGATCCCATGCGTGGTACTCCTTATGGAGGTTCCTGTACAGTGGTGAGCCTCTGTGGCTTTAAGCATACTATATTAAAGAATTTATGTACAAAAATGTTAGTTACAATACAGAAATAAGGAGTGTACGCCTGGAGAAATCTACTTCGATTTTAAGTTGACGTAAGACGTGGGCACAACGTCATACGTCTACACGACGCACGTAATATTAATGTCCGCCCACAATCTCATAAATATGAAGAAGACCCTGGCTGAGGTGGATTATCTATCTGATACATATATAAATTTTCTTACGTTTTCTCTGCGAGGGGAATGCTGCTTATCCCAGAACGTCCTGAACAGGTCTGTAGTCGATCACAGAGAAAGACAACCTCACACCACACTCGCCCACACAGCCCACTCCCCACATTTGTGTCAGTTATTAAAGACAGAAGAAAAGAAAAGGTACTTTTTAATGGCATAACTTATTAAACTTATTAATTCAACTTAGTTTTATTCTATATTTAGCTTCTGGTCGTTCAAATCCCACTTGCTGTGGCTCTATGTCCCATCAGTGGGGCCAGCACCAGAGTTTAAGAACCATTAAATTAACCTAACGTGCTTGTTCGATGAGCCTTTCTAAGCTCCTGTATTGCCCTAATGTGTGTGGCCGCTGTAATCAGTTTTGTCATCAACATAAATGTCAATACCAAATGTTTCCCAGCAGAACACTGAATATTAACAAAATGACTAATGATATTCTTTCACTCGCCACTGTTTCTAATGTCGTGGCTGAGTAGTGTATGCTATTCTGTCATCTTCTCTCACTGTAGTTATACAGATAAAGCCAAATTTTATTGTTATATCACCTGTATGCAAAGAGACAAAATTGTGAAGCTCAGGTTCCACAGTGTGCACATATACATAGTCCACACATTGTGCTTCGACATAGAGAACAGTGGAAATACAAAATACAAAAATGCCCCAAAGTAGGCAGTTTTCTGGCAAAATTAAACTAAGCTATAAATTTAATATTTAAAGAGAACATATGATCATGCTTGAATTGACCCACAATCCTGAGTGTATGGAACGAGTACTGTGTAAGATATAAATGGCAGGTGCTAGACAGTTAAACATGTGCAATAGACAAGAAACAGCAACTTAACCTGAATATAAAATACAGTAGATATAGACTCAATTTTCACATCTCTCCAGTGTCATTTCACTGATGCCTCACAACAATATAAAACTTTCTTTCATCTCTTTATCAGCATCATTTTCCATTCTATTTTTATATGTGCTGTCATCTAACCTTTTTTAAAGAAAGCAAACTTTCATCCTTCTGTTCTTACATATTTAAGACCAATTTCTAAAGTTCAATTTTTATCAAAGGTTTTTTTTTTAAGTTGTTTCCACTAACCTTTTAGCTTTTATTTTGCCTCCTCAGTGTAACCAGTCCACAGAGGAGACTTTGAAGTCTTCTAGACATGTTAGAGTTTCATGAGGTTCGACAGATCCTTAGATGATGATCCTTTAGATCATCTTAAAAAATGTTTTCAGTCCAATTAAGCTTTATTTATATAGTACCAAATTAGAATAACATAGGCCTTAGAACACCTTAAGATAAGATAAGATAACCTAAGGTAGAAAACCCCTTCACTATTCTGGGGAAAACCCAACAATCATACAAACCCCTATGAGCAAGCATTTTGCAAGGGAGGGAAAGAAATACTCCCTTTTAACAGGAAGAAACTAACAGAATCAGGCTCAGGGAGGGGCAGCTATCTGCCACAACTGGTTGGGAGGTGAGGGGAAAGAGAAAAGAAGAAAGAGAAGAGAAAAGCAAACCAGAGCATAAGGACATAGGACAGAACATAGACTAAGGTAGAGAGAAGACAAAAATTTAATGGCATGCTGCAGTGGTACATAAACACGTAATGAGTGAAAAGAGGTGGGTGAAGAGGAAGTGCTTAACCCACCACAGTGTATCACAGGAAGTCCTGCAGCAGTAACAGGCAAGGTTCAAGTTCACTTGTGCCAGTCCCAACTAATTTATAAACTTTATCGCGAAGGAAAGTTCTGAGTTTAATCTTAAAACTAGAGAGGGTGTATGTCTCCTAAATCCAAGTTGGTAGCTGATCCCACAATAGAGGGGCTTTCTAACTAAAGGCTCTGCACCACATTCTACTTTTAAATACCCTGTACACAAGAAAACCACAAGAAAGCCTACAGCCTGAAAAAAAAGTGAAGTGCTCTGTTATAATTGGAGTATAGTTGGTATTTAGGAGAAGATGGTTATGGGACATCCAGGCCTTTATGTCTTTAAGACATGCCTGTAGTTTAACTAATTGGGTCTTCTGTCTTCAAGGATAAATATAATGACCTATCATCTTCATATTAATGAAAATGTATGTGATCTTTTCTTTTCTGGCAATTCTTTGGCCGTATCTCTTATTTTTTTGTGTAACCCTTTGTTTCATGTATAGCATGTTTGTCAACTTTGTTGTTTTTAAATGTGCTTTATGAATAAATTTGGACTGCATTTGGAAGGAAAGGGTGTATAATGTAAAATTAAGGGTTTTATCGAGGATACTGCAGTTGATTGTTGCATTCTTGTCTTTTAGAAAGAAGTTTGTTGGTCACCATAGATACAGTGGCCCAGAGACCTAGTTAATGCTGTGATAGTGATGCTAAATATTAGAAGACGCCACATTTTCTTCCACTTTATAGATAAGAATAAAAATTGTTATTGTTCCATCCCACAAACGGCATGAATAGTGATTAGAGTTCTCTTGGCTCTTTTTTTACAAATATAAAGAGATACGGGAGTTTCAGCTTATTCAGCTTTGGGTTGTCCAGTTCTCCAGTCTTGCTTCCTTGAAATAAAAAGCAACCCCAGAATAAAACCAGTATCCTCATAGTCAGACGTGAAAGAAGTCCTCCACACATGCATACTAATAAGCCCCAACTACTGCAATTTATTCTCTTTGATATATATGAAAAGTCACTCTTCCACCTTCAGCTAGTTTAGAACATAGCAGAAAGCCTTTTTCAATGGTTTTAGTAGACTTTATCACATCACCATAATCATGGCATCTCTCCACTGGCTTCCTGTATATTTTAGAATTGATTTCAAACTAACCACAGTTAAATTAACGCTGGCTCTAGTTACATATCGGAAACATTGACCATATTGCTCAGTTCATACCCTTACATCCTAGGATGTGACCCTTCTGCCCTTTCAAAGTAGAGACTACATCTAAAGGTGGCTTTTGCCATCAAAGTCACTCAACTTTGAAGTGTGGAGAACATAAGGCTTGCAGACTCTGTAGCATCCTTTTAAAATTCACTTTTTAAAACACAAGACTAAAAGATTTTATCCACTAAATTAAACTGCATATGGTAGCTTTTACTGTCTGGGTATTGTCTTTCAGTTGTCTTGCTCATTGTTAATGTTCCTTTGCTGTTACGATTTCATTGGTATTTATTATTCATTACTTCCTTTCCATTATTTTATTAATACCAGTTTTGAATCATGAAGAACACAATTGGTACTAATCAGTACAGATTAAAAAAGGGAATTGCACCTAATTATTTTTATTTAAAACTAAATAGTCTAGGAAACAGCAAAGTGTGTCTGGCCAGAGGTGCAACATGCCTACAATTTCTACCAGTAGAGAGCAGCATGGCAATAAATTTCTTTCCTATCAGATACACAGTTAATTTGCACTTCTAATTTGACAATATTCCTGAGCACTGGGGTAGGTTGCCGTGTAAGTGTAATGTAATTTATTCATAAAGAAAGGAAACTGATTTCTTTCAGGCTGCAGATTCTTAAATGCATGGCAGTCGTGCAGAGTGTGAGATCTGACTTAAGCCTTTTAGTTTCAGGCGTGGTGGGAAAAGGCCCTATAAGGCGACACAGAGCATATGTAAGTCACATGACCAGTGCCTTACAAATTCCACTATTGACCAAAAAATCCAGTATCAACTCTAATATTACAATGTGCTTTCACTTGTGATTTATAGGTTGCCCTTCCATAATATAACCAGAATGTAAAACAGTAAGAATTTTTTAAAATAAAGTATTCTTCCCCCACTTTTGACTGCTTAAACATAATAGCTTTCTTATTTTTTTTTATTATTATGACTTAAACGGTATAAATAAAATACTTCAGCTCCTAAACAACATTCTGTTTTGCTATTGTTTAAATATATGAAGACGTTTTCTACATCTGCAAGTTTCACTTTGATATTCACATTCGCATTATAAAGGGAAGTGATACTAAGTGACAGTAAAAGACAACGCAAAATGATTAAACTGATCATCTTCAGGTTTAAATGGCCTAAAATTATTCAATTTCAAGTCCAGCTTCTTCTGCTACAGTAAAATGTGTGAGTTTAGTGTGTGATTGTTCTCCGTAATTTCTCCCCTATGCAATAAAAGACTGAGATACGTTGCTCCACTTCAACACTGCTGTCATGTTTTCCTGCTGAAAGGAGGAAGCATGCTGAGAGGCAATCTAGCATTGCGTCTGCCCTCCCCTGCTGTCTTCAACAGTTTGAAAGTAACTGTCAGTCTATCGCAAACAGTTTAAGCAAGGCGGTGTTACCCTCAGGACTTAAAAGCAGAAAAGGATCCTTTGAGAATGGTAGGTGAAACTGATGCAATTTCTTGAAAGACTTTTCAATTGAAGTTCACTGCATTCGATGAACCGTAATTCTATGTATTTGTGTGTGCGCATAAAGATATTTGTTCTACTTAACCATTGCGACCATCCCCCTTGCTCTATAAAACAGGAAACTACAATCTTGCATATTGCTGCAACACATTTCCTGCCCTCAAAATGTCAAAGAGTGTCATGAATGTTTAATGTACTCATGCAAGGTGGATAGAGCCCTTTACAGATCTAGTAGATGTCCTTCACCCCGTTTTTGTTTTGTTTCTATTTTTGGTCTGTAGACCAGCCCACTTAACTATTTATCACAGTTTTATCTGGAGATATTGAACATTTAATAGAGTGACACAAATTAACTAATGTTTTCATGGCCTGTTTTTACAGTCAAGCTCTTTAGTCGTGTGTGAAGTGGATGAAAGTCTGAAAGATAAACTGAAAAAGTTTAGATTTCGAAAAGAGACCAGCAATGCTGCCATACTAAGTAAGTAGCGTTTATCCGTTCCTTACACACGTACTTCACATTTGTAAAACCATTATCAAAAATGTTCATCGCATATAAATATCTGCAGACCAACTAATATAAAATAAAATCAAAGCACAAAAGATTTTTCTTTGAAATTTCTTAGTGAAAATAGACATGGAGAAACAGCTCGTTATTCTTGAGGAGGAATATGACGTAAGTCAATTTTTTCTTTCTCTCTCTATTTAATCTCTTGTTTGTTTTGATTTAAAAAGTCACTCACACTCTCTCTTGTCTTCTAGGACATCTCAATGGATGACTTAAGGAATGAACTTCCAGAGCGGCAGCCCAGATATCCTTACGTCATATCATGAATTGCAAAATTATTCATTAAAAAAATAGTCTTTTTGCAAAGTCAGGTGATCTTCTGTTGGCTGCTCCCCTTAGGGGTCACCAGAGTTCATCATCAGCCTCCATCTTATTCTAACCTATTATCCTCTTCTGTCACACCAACCCTCTGCATGCCCTTTTTCACAGCAGCCATGAATCTCCTCTGTGGTCCTCTTTTCCTCCTGCCTGATTGCGCCATATTCAAAGTCCTATGTCCAGTGTAGCCACTATGCCCCTTCTGCACACGTCCAAACAGTCTCAGGCTTGCCACTATAATTTTGTCTCAACCTGAGCTGTCCCTCTGTTGTCTTCATCTCTAATCCTGTCAATCCAATTAAAGAATATTAACATATTCAACTCTGCCACCTCCAGCTTTGCTTCCTGTTTTTTTGCCAGTGTCATGGTCTCCAAACCATACATCATAGGAGGTCTCATTGCTATCTTGTAAACCCTTTCACTCTAGCTGCTATCAGTCATAAATCATCCCTGATACTTTTTTCCACCCACTCTACCCTGGCTGCACTCTTGTGCACTGGATTGGTTGACCCCAGGTATTTAAACTCATCCACCTTTTCTGCCACTACTCTTCCAGCATTACCTTTACATCTGTCTCCTTCTTATTCACACGTATGTATTATGTCTTGCTTTTACTGACTTTCATTCCTCTTTTCTCCAATCCACACCTCCACCTCTTCAGACTCCTTTCTGCTTGCTCCCTGTTCAGATTCTACTGATATGGTTATATAAACAGAAAAGTTCCTTGACCAAAACGTACATTCATTGTCTACAGCTACAAATATGTCCATGATGATGGCAGAGTGTCTTACCCGCTGTGTTTCATATTCTCCAGTCCCGTGGGTAAGCAGTTACAGCAATCTAGATTCCTAAAGCATTGTAGCAACAATGGCAAAGTAAACTAATTTAAAATACACTTTTAAATGTTTTTATGGTGATGAAGGTTGAATTAGAATTCTAAAGATATGTTTGGGCGAGTATTAAATTTACCCCCCAAAATTCGTCACTTTCATTTTAATAGGGTGCAAGCCAGAGCAGCAGATGATGTATGCAGGAAGCAAGAATCGACTGGTCCAAACTGCAGAGCTCACAAAGGTAATTATCACAAAATTATGAGTTTATAATATACAGTGGTATGTTGAGTAGATATACTAGTATTTAATGTAACAAGGTATAATATTTCTTTTTATTCAGAGAAATTGAAAATCTGTAAATTTGTAGATTTTAATTGAAAGTCTCAGATTGACTTTTTTGTGAAATCTCAGTTGTTTTTAGTTATGTAGTTGACAGACATAAACTAGATCATTATTGAATCTAGACCAAAGCCCATTCATATTCATATTTTAATGTAATCCTTTCTTATAAACATGTTTTCTTACATGTTAACTCTCCTGTGTATGAGCTGTTGCTCACTTTATAATTTCTTTGCTTTACTCTCTAAGGTGTTTGAAACAAGAAACCCTGACGACTTGACAGAAGAATGGCTGAAGAGCCACCTGTCATTTTTTCGCTGAATGTACATCTTCTGCATCTCCAAAAGGTTCCTTTATGAAACAAGGCTGTCAGTTTAATGTCCATCTGGTGTGTATGGAATTGTTAATAAACATTTTAATCAAAACAGCTTTGTCAGTTCTGCATTTAAATCAGTCATTTTAGATATTTTTTTTCAGATAAACAAATCCAATACTATAAGATCAGCTGTACTAATTACAGCACATACAGGTTAAATTCATGAAAATACTCAAGAGGTTCCCAAATCAGAAAAAGACGCAGAAAAAGAACAAAGTCTGGTCAGAGTTTTTTTTTGTTTTTTTTTTATAGAAAATGTCATCTACAATGTATTACCTGCTTTGAGAGCCCACATGCTTTACACTATTCCCACTCCAAAGGCATTTCAAGAGTGGAAATCATTTAAGAGTGGAAAACGTTTTGGGGTTTTTTTGTTTTTTTTTTTTTAACATGATCCTGTAATGACCATCTGGCAAACAATATAGAGGAATGGCATACAAATAGCAACTAGAGTTAAATCTACAAATAAAAACTGGAGTAAACAGAGTTGTATCCAGGTGAAAGATTATCAGCATTTCATAAACAATTTGTAATCAGCAAGAAACTTCAACCCCACATCAGGCCAATATTATACTCAATGACAGTGTAAGAGCGCCAGCGTTTGCAGCTCAATATATAGATAAGACAGGTCACCGGCTCACTGGTCTTATTCACTGTCGCTGGCGTCGCTTGAATCTGAGCCCCTGTCACTTCCACTTCCACTCTGAGCCCGAGTCTCTGAATGGTCGCTGCTGCGGTCGCTGCCTGCAGGAGAGGCGCTGCGACTCCGGCTGCCTCTTCTGTTCCCTCCTTCATCCTCACTGTCGCTGCCCTCCTCCCCGCTGCTCCTGGCTGAATTCTTTGGCTCATTGTCGTCGCTGTCGTCATCACTGCCAAAGATCTCTTCCTCATCTCGCATTTCTCTGGTCCTCTCCTCGCCGCTCTCGCTACCACTGCCGCTTGCCTTCCTCCTCCTCTTCCCTCTGTCCTCATCCTCATCGTCATCTTCTCCCCTTTGTTCCTGGTCTTCATCGTCTCTCTCAGATTCACTGCCAGAGTTTTCTGCCTCGCTGCCGCTGCCCTTCTCTTTCTCATCACCTGGAGAAAATAAGTGCGTTGATTTAGCAGAGTTACTGACAATCGCTCAAACTCATTTTACATCGAGGGCACATACAGAAAAATGAAATAGCACTTTAAAGACATTTCACTACACATTTAATCCCCAAAATATTAATTAGATTTAGATAATAAAGCGCAATAAGTGCTCAGGTAGAGTAGAAAAGCACTATATAAGAACCTTTCCATTTCCCAGATATCTTAATATAAGCTAAAGAAGTGCAATTTCAACAGCACATGACAGTTTTTCTACATCATAAATGTGCAAAATTACAGAAAATGCTTTGGTAGCTGACTGCCCAGGCTATCACGTATTTCTAAAACAAAGTTTATGTTGATTAACTAAAAAAAAATATCAAAAAAAAAATAAAAAATCATCAGAGTCTTTCCCCAGCCAATTCTGGACAGAGGGTAGAAAAGTCAGTAAAAATTATATATCAACAACTGACCAGAATCTTGCATCTCTTTGTCCATGTCCATATCTTCTTCCTCATCTTCTGGCTCATGGTTCTCCAACTGAGCTTTACGTGCCTCCTGAAAAATCACAGTGAAGGCAGTCAGTTATAAATACAGAGTAACAGAGGAATGATAAAAATCAAACCATCATTGACCCTGTTAGTTTTTTTTTTGTTGTTGCTTAAAGCAATAAAAAGCCACCTCCCATACCAGCACTTCTTTTGTATAGCAACTACTTTGTTTATCAAATGTGTGGCAGCAGAACTACTTCTATTAGAGCAATCATACAGTTCTAAACTTCTAGTTTTCTTTAAATGTCTTTAAAGACATTGTATTAATCCCAATCTTCTTCCAAGAAAAACAAAAAAAAAATAAATAAATAAAAAAATCAGTAACAACAACGTATGTTTCTAACTTTATCAGCAAACTATAGGATGGAAAGCTAAACCCATGATTAAAAGCTCTGAAAAACAATAAAATACACTCACCTGAGCTTCAAGCTCCTTCTCATTCATGTCTCTGTGCTTACACACCAGCACAGCGTTTGTTGTAGACTGTGCTCCAGCCTTGGCTCTTCTCTTGCTCAAGCGCACCCTACAGGCCAGAATAACAGTTGTAAAAGGTCTTGGCCAGCCAGTTATTTGTCATGATGGTTTGTGCAACAACATCAATACCACCAACACCAAAACTTGTGCAACAAAACCAACATGTACAATGCTGAAGTACCGGTAGTTAAAAATATTTTCCACCAAAGTGTCAACATATACAAATAATTTCTAAGGTGTCACCTTGTCTCCAGCTCATTGTAGTAAACACCATCTCCATCTCTGAAGATAAAGAAGTAGTTCTCTTCATAGCCTTTGCTGGCTTTGTTCTTAACGTTCCAGTTGTACTCCCTCGCTATCTTGTAATCATAGCTGAAACATACCATACAAAATTCCATTATACTTGTATACAGTACACTTTCACCAAACACACTCACGAAAAAATAAATAAATAAATAAAAATTTAAAAAAATAACACCCAATTAATGTTTATTTAATGCAGTAAATTCCACAGATACATGTTTGTGATGCATTATTTTACTTACAGATCATCAGGCATGTAATCGATCCCCTCTTCAAAGTCTCTCTTGCGCTTTCGGAGCGTTTCCTCATTGGGCAGGAAGTAGGCCACAAACTGATTTCCTTCCTCATCCATCATACCTCTATATTTCACAAACAACAAGTGACATTTACAAAAAAAAAAAAAAAAAAAAAGCTGTTGAAGAAGAGAACAGACAAAACACATCTGATCATACCTGATCATGGCCTGAGACATCATTTCCACAGCTGCTGGTCCAGACATGTCTTTAGGTGCAGGATCAGAGTCAAATATGACTTGAGCACATGGATTGATCCACATCTGGGGCAAAGAGAAAGTGTATTTATTATTTTTAACTAAAAGCGCAACAAGAGTGGATTTCTTTTGTTGTTGTTGTATGCATAAGGTTCCATAGGTTAATACAAATAAATTCAGTTAAGGAATTAGCTCACCTTAAAGTCAGGGAACACAGGTAGTACCTCCACAGGAGTAACTCTGGGTTTGCTGTAATGCTGTGTAATCTGGAGATAAAGAACAACTCAATTTTAGCTAGTTTGTAGCTTACCAACACAAACAAACAAGAACATAAAAAAACATAAAAAAAAAAAAAAAAATAAATTGCCGGAACAGGAGTTGCACATCCAATACAAGGTTTAAATTGAACTCATTTCTTTTACATATTACATCATTTTGTTGGTGTAAGAAGAGAAGGATTTGAGCAGCATATTAATATGCTCACTCACAGATTTCTGTGCATCCTCAAACGTCTTCTCAATAGCAGAAATCTGACTGTCTCGGTCCTTGTAGATCTCTTCTTCTGTAAACTGTTGTTTGACAGACACTCCAATTCTAAACGCAAAAACAAAATCGTCTCGATTACGTGAACACCTAGAACATGCATCTGTACATGTGTGAAATGTAAAGGCGAGTCCACTGATCCAACTTACTTGACTTCCACTTTCTCATTGGAAACACCGTATCGGTTAAACTCTGTGGAAATGTATTCGGTTTTCCTCATCCATGGGACAACTTTGGCATGCTGCTGCGACCTTATAGGGAAGAGGAAAAATTGCTTAAAATAAAATATTGCTGAATACATAACACAAAGCAGCCCATTTAGCAGTCATACCTCTTTGAACTGGATGGAGCCTGGATGTCCTCCTCCAACAGTTTTTCATCAGCGGGATCCAACAGAACTGAAAATGTGAAAGATTAACTTAGTCTGTGCAGACATTTAAATAATTCACAAGGTAAATTAAGAACAGGATCGACCTTGATGGAGACTTACTGTTGGGGTCTATGCGGTACGTGTCTGGGTTGATAAGATCAATGGTGACCCCGAGGTCTGGTTCAGTCAGGAGTTCATGCTTGTGCTGCTTCTCAAGAGAAGTGGCTTTATACTGTACAAACCTGCCAATAAAGAAAACCACAGGTTATATATGTGTGTGTGTGTTTAAACATGTTTACTTGATGGGAAGTGAATACTTGTATTCACTCAATTCAGCGGAGTGAAAAATGAATACCTGTGCTGATCAAATGGATAAGTGATGAATTTAGGATCAAAGGGTATGTCAGGCAAGGTGTTGCAGTATTTCACTCTGCAGACAACTCCAGACCTGTCAAGAGCACCAAAGTAAAGAATACACCAACGGTAAGCCAGCAATCTTCACATACAGAAGCAGTTTCTGTACATGACAGAAACTATGTACATACAAATATGTTTTGAATCTACTGACCTCTCTGGGACGGTTCTGTGAGAGGATGGCCTGCTGGAAGAAAAAACAGCCACTGGTTAGTAGTAAAGAGTGCACAATGCACAATCCCTTTACTACAAAATTTAATTTTATATTAAGAATCCAAATGTCTTCAACTTGGAAAACAGAGAACCTCTCCTTTTGGGCAAAAATAGGGTATTCCTTATGTTGTCTATACATACTTTTCACTGTGGTCTGAAATGTACAGCTTAAACCAATTACAAGCTAACTCTCATTTTATTTGTTTTATTTTATTTTGCAGTATTACAAACAAAGGACAAAAAATTCAAAACAAATATTGGCAATGGCAACACTGGAAGGGGTGTTTGTGTGTTAACATGTTTAAAAGGAACATAAAAAGCTACCCTACACATATCGCAAACTTAAAACCACAATTTTTTAGTACTTAATAACTAATCTTTCAGGCGCCTTTTTTCCGCCACATTGTTGTTAGCATTCTTGTAGCCAACATAAAGTCAGCTTTTGATTTACCTCAACTTTACATTAGTGCTGCTAAAAAAAAAAAAGTAATAAATTGTTGACTGGCACAAACTACTGACACTAAGCTTATGGAAATCACTACGCTGATTTCTGTAAGATTATCGTAAATTAGCCGAACGTTAAGCTTGATTGTTTGTTTGCTACACAACACTTCCGACTAATGCTACACACATCAGAAAAGCACCCTGGGACCCGCTGATCACTTGTTACTGCATTACACTTAACTCTGTGTCGTAAACTGACACAAAACGTGCAGATACCACTCAGGTAAGCGAACTTGTTAAGGCACTGTTGAACGTACCTGTGGCCGTCTTCTCGTTGAGATTGCGTCTGAATCGTTGGAGCCATGTTTATGAAAAAACGCTTAAAAATTACAAACAAAACCGTTTGTTTGCACAAATAACCAGCACAAATACGCCCGATGTCAACAAAAAACATTAACTCCTATCGAGTTCATGGCCTGAGTGCGTTTTCATCTTTTATTAGCAGGATGGGATGATGACCCGGTAGTGTATCCACATCTCCGGTTCTTAAGTGGACTTTCTTTATTGTGAGCGCCTCCTAGTGTTCTGGAATTTGAAGTACTTGAACAACCCGTTGTCCTTTATTAAAATGTTTTTTTCACAGGAAAAGGGGACATGGGCGATTTTTGAAACCCAGTATTTGGTATGACCACCTTTATTCTTCAACACAACCTAAACTCTGTTAGGCAAGCTTTCCTATAAGTAGTTTTCAGAAATCGGCTTCAGGTTTCTAAGGACAAAGTTCTTTGAATGTTGACTGGCTTTTTTTATGTTCTTTGTTGAAATGATCCAGCACTGTTTGAATAGCATTAAGGTGTATGCTCTGGGGAGGCCAGTCCATGACTAATAATGTTCTGGGGTTTTTTTTTTAATGCTTTTTACTGTGATGTGTTTGGGATCATTGGCATGCTGAAAAATGAAGCCTCTGCCAGATGGCATTGCATGGTGGATCAAAATCTGATACTGTAATGATGTCGGTAAGTCACACTACTGACTTAGACTCCATGTTTTACAGCTGATGTAGACATTGACTGTTGTGCCTCTCCTGACCTCATCCATACATATTAGTGATGATTTGGATAAATTACTGTATAAGACTTGTTGCCACTGATATTTCATCCAGTTCTCCCGGAATTTGGCATACCTCAGCCTTTTCTCCCAGTTTACCTTGCTTAATAGATTCAAACAGGTGTAACAGAGACCCCTCCTATGACACCATTTCTGATGAGGCTGAAGTGAGCATCGACGGTAGATGGATCAACTGCAGCTCCCGTATCAGGTCTTTGCTGGATTCCAACTTCTTAAGCACATGGCTTTCACACACTGCTCATCTGCTGTAGGTCTACTACTTCTTGTCCTCACCTTGACCCAATATAAGCTTTCATTTAATAGATCTTTGGGAATCACCTTGTTGGTGCAAAAACAGAACAAAAAACCCAACACTAGTTTCTGTCAAACTGTTATCTTTGGCATTTTTCATCTATTTGACTAAAGAAATACATTTTCCAATAAAAATTGAAAGACCCTCAGAAAGCTCTTCAGAAAACTTGTAGAACTATTGTTTAAGACCAGTTTAAAAATGACAACCACATTTGGCTCACTGTGAGAAAAATGTATTGAAACGAAGAAAACCAAATATGCTGTTTGTTTCAGGGGAAACCATTTAATTAACAGACACCTAAAGATAACACAAAAATGTCTTGCAGACAAGTAATCTCACAGGCTAGCTGAGACTAATATGTTTGAAAAGTGGACTTTTCCTTTTATGCACTGGATATATCTATATATTTAAAAAAAAAAAAAAAGAAGTTGCTTTATACACTTGCTACCATTCCCCCGATACATTCCTTGATCCTCTTTTACAAATGAATACGTTTCCCTTGCCATCTTCTGACCTGGTATAAGATTTTATAAGAGTGGTAATACAGTTAATCAAAATCAGATAAAGGCTGAAATTTGTAATACTAGATACTTCCTTCAAGCTCAAATAATGCTTTATCTACTGTAGGTGAAACGTTTAGTGTTAAGTGTATAAAAATATTTGATCAAATTATTAATTACCTATTCTACACTCATCACATGTGTTTCATCAAATCCAACATTCAAAAGTAGCTCATTGTTAAAAGCTGTAGCATCAAACATACAAACCTCTGATAATTGATTGGAACAAATAATAAAAAGAAAAAGATAATAAAAAAAATAAATCTGGTAACAGATTTACAGTAATCAGCTTTCTGAAAGCATGAATATAGCTGTAAAAAGCAACAAATGTAGTTGCATAGAATCACATGATCAAAACACTATCTCAACATTTCAAAAAAAAAAAAAGTTTAAAATGAAATGGTAGAAAAAAAAAGAAAAAAAAAGCATAGTCTTTTCTGAATCAACAGTTCCTTTACATTCATTCTGTTTCACCAAAATTTGAAAGTAAAAATCATAAATGTTGCACACCCCCCTCTGCATCTCAACTTGGCCCTTCACTCATGCTGTACCTCTCTACCATCTATTATTGAAAGTGGACTGTGCACAAGGGTGCGCCAGGCAGGACAAAAAAGATAATTAAAAAAAAAAAAAAAAAAAAAAAAGGCTCCTGCCTTTTATCATATTCTTCAGTCACATTACTTCAGCTCTCCATTCAGAGTCTTTAGTGGACTTCTTGTTTTCTTTTGTTTTGTTTTCTCCATCTCAGGTTTGCGTCTCTGTCTGGGCATCAGCGCTGTGGAAAGGGACAAGAGATCAGATTTGCATACAGGTATAAACAAACACCTCATATTTTTAAAAACCAAACAAAAACCCACAACACACTGAATCAAGACATAATTCATACCGGCTTAACATGTAGATCATCTGTCCAGGATCATCTGCAAACATCCTACAATGACAAGCGAATGGCTTTAAAATATTTTTTCCATCTACTGGTTCAGAACAGGGCTTGAGGGCTAAGATCAAATAACAGCCATAGTTTAAATGGTGACATCTTTACTTTCAACCCTTGTGAGTCTACGGTCTCTTTTTTCCACAAACTTTGTCCAAGTTAGTTCAAAGACATTTCAGTGAGCAAAACATCATGAGTCATGTGAAGTCAAACTTGTTTATAATTATGGGTGTCAGTACAAATGCAGCAATCTGACTTAGTAACAACACACTGACACATGCTTAACTGCCCTTGAAAAACTCAAATTCAATTGCTGGAAATTTGAAAGAGCATTGAATTTGCTCAGCACAACTGTGCCATCTTGCACACATAACAGACCTAACTGTTCCCAGATAGGTCTGTTATCGATGTGTGTTGAATCAAAACATTATATGCAGCAGAAGAAACTGTAGCTGGGTTTTATTTGCATAGAAAACTGAGGAATTTCTGAACAAGTGTTTGTTCCAAAGCAATGCATTCAATGTAGTCCTGATAGGTTAGTTGCTCTTGACACGAAGCTCTCAATGACAGAGACACAACTTTAAATAAATAGCAGCAGTTGTCTATGGATCCTAGCTAATAAGGAGACAAGAGGATGGCCCAGCCTTAAACCAATTCAATGGGAAAAGCAGTAAAATAAATCAGGTACTTAGGTGAAGAATGACTACATTTAATTCAGATATTGTGAGAACATGTAGATACAACTTAATCACTCAAGAAATAAAAATATTTAAGACACCATAGAACAATCTCTTACCCATCCCCCCAGTGGTAAAATGCTCGATCTTGGAAGAACATGGACAGAAACAACCACAGGCTTATCAACTCCAGCCAGAAGATAACAAACAGGAGCCATAGCGATGTGAGCAGGATTTCACACAACATCCTGGAGCTCTGTGAGGATGACACACATGCATCATATATAAGTGATGATTTCAGTTTTATGAAGGTAGTGGGCACCATGTTGTTGCTAAATAACAATTAAATTATGTCTGTAGCACATACAACATACAGTCCAAAAGTCTTGAGCCTCTCCTCAAGGTATTAGATTTTGTACTCAGACTTTTTGGTAACTTTTTAAAAGTGGTCTTGAGCAATAGTTCCTCAGCCTTTCTGAAGGTCTTTCAGTGTTTTCGTTTGGACAGTGGCTGCTTTTTCACCAGTTTTTAAATTCGGTCATTGTACCTGACCATTTTCATAGGAATGTTTCTTTGTCTGTTAACCACTTCAGGCTGACCAAGAAATAATTCAAGCACCCAAGTTAAAGGATTATTAGTGTTTTATCGACACACAAGTGACACCTTGACAAAGAAGTGATTTTAAACTGTATCTTTAGGCACTTTGTTATTAGTAGCATGTCACTAAATACATAATTTGCTTCCATTTCTGCAGTCGATTCTATGGAAAATGCCCAACAATACAGTTTGAAGGTTTTTCAACTTTTTCCTCTGGAAACTGGTTGCTTTTCAACCAGTTTCTGTGAATGTATAGGATGGGGGGGGGACAAAACAAAAAACACAGACTCATGATTGGCCTTTCCAGAGCTCAGGCCTCAACATTACTGAAGCAGGGGCACCTGCACAATTTTTTCATAAGGGTGGCCAAATGTGGGCCACTAAAATATTTGGGGTGGCACACCAAAAACAGATAAGGTTGAGGAACATACAAAGTGAGACAATACGAATGACACACACACACACACACACACACACACACACACACACAAAGAGTAAAAAATGGATATGCAGGAATAAAGGACAAGTTAATTTTTCAACTGATTCTAGGGCGTCTTCCTCTCTCGTGCTCACCTTTATTATTTATTTATTACCAGCATAGGACAGTCTTGACAGGGGGAAGAGGGAGCCCACTGGGGGACCGGCAAATTTTGGGGTTTAGCCAAATATTGACCTTCAGGTTCATTAATATTGTATAGCCTGTGTGTTTTGCCCTATACATTTCATTTCCATGCATGTTTCACGTTTAATTAATTGGTTGTGGAATAGAATGTTTGACAGCCATTGACAACAAGAAGAAAAACGCATTAACTGATGTTAAATATCTGGTGCGGCTAATCTTTCATCTTTTAGAAAGCGTACGTTAAAAATAATCATTAATTATGAACAATGAAATCAAAGCTAGTTTTGCCAAACTCATCGACACTGACCGCACAAAACCTGCGCAGAGTCACATTTATTTAATGTCCACGATTATCGGTCAGCGTGACACAGACACAGATAGAGTAGCTAGCTAGCGTGGCATCTAATGTCAAGCTATAAACAGTCCCGCTAGCCATCTACCTAGACACTTTCAAGCATTTAGAGTGCATGGGTGCTTAAGCTAACCATTGCATTTGACTTTTACCTTAATGATAACGTTAGAGTAATGAGCTGTTTACGCGAGTTTCGGTGCAGAAATCGAGTTATGTTAGCTACAAGACAGGGGAAAACTAGAGCCACTGGCTTTTAGCTAACGTTTCATTTGCCACACACACCCATAGTGTTAACAGGAAAGCGTATCTATCTAAATAGGGGAATTCGTGTTTTAGGCCTCTTACCTTACTCAAGGAAAAGACTCTTGAGACAGCATTCCTTCTTTTCTAGGCTAGGGAAACATTTACCATACTTTTGTTTACAATGCTCGTCACATTACGCGTCAAGAGCAGTTCCGCTTTCAGAACCAATTACAACATCGGTTCATTAATATTGCGAAGCCGTGGTCCGCGGACGCTGATAGGTCCTGTCAGGCCTCCAAATTAAACTACATGCCGTATTTTTCTCATATTCTATTCTGGATAATGTAATTCAATTGTAAAATCATCAATACCACTAGCTTCTATATGAAGAGACAATGTTTTTTTAATTTGGGGGAAAAAACGACATATTCTGCTGTAGTGTCATTTTCGGTTTATATTTTTCATACATAAAACAGAATCATAAAATATTCCCGAAATTATTTTCTTCCACCAATTTAAAATGTACTTTAATTAACTTTAAAGGTTTTGCCAATTAATTTAACAATAGAATAAAAATAAAAACAAAAACAACAACTGACCAGCCACTTTATTAGTTACACCTGTTCAACTGCTCAAGGTAAATTTCTAATCAACCAATCACACAGCAACTACTCATACGTATTGACTTGGTCAAGCTTGCCTAAAGGTCAAATTGAGGATCAGAACGAGTAAGGAAGGTGATTTTGAACATTGTGAGGTGGCAGACAGGCTGGTCTGTTTCAAAAATTGATGGTCTCCTGGGATTTTGCTACACAACCATGTCTAGGGTTCACAAAGAACGGTCTGGAAAAGAGTTCATATTCAGTGAGGGACAAAATTTGGTACAAACAACATGACATTGGGGATCCACCCTGCCTTGTATCACATTGGTGCTGGTGGTGTAATGATGTCAGAAACGTTTTCTTGTCACACTTTGGGCCCTTTAATGGAACAATGAGTATTATTGGTGACCATCTCCATCTCTTTATGGCAAGTGAATCCATTTTCTAATAGCTTCTGCTAGCAAGATAATGTTCCATGTCAAAAATCTGGATCAATGACCATTACAAAGGGATTACTGTACTCATATGACCTCCAGCCAAACACAATCAGGGCACCTTTGCGATGTGACGGAACAGGAGACTTGCATCACGGATGTGTGTAGTCGACAAATCAGAGGCAACTTTGTGATGCTATCAAGACCAAAATCTCTGAGGAATGTTTCCAGCACCTTGTTGAATCTTTGGTTCAATTAATGCAGTCAACAGGGTTCCAACCTGGGTACTTTTAAACAGTTTCTGTTCATGGAATCAGCCTTATTCATTTCCACTTGATCATGGCTTTTTAAAAATAAATAAATAAATGTGTTTAATGTGATCATTGAAGCAAAATACATTAAAAAAAAGACACAACCACAAAGTAAGCCATACTAAAATTACTTTATTACAGCTGATTTCTGTTCAATATCCCTCTGCCCACACAATAGTAAATACAATACAAACAATATAGTAAATTTGATCTTATTTTTAATTCTGCTTATCAATATTTGTACACAATTTAAATCCACTTTTTGTACTTTACCATATCTTATGTAGTATCTTCATAATCTCTCTGACATTCAATAACAAGTTCCACCATCTATACATTTTATTATAGGTTATAAGTTGTAGTGGTAATGTGGCAAACAATACTGACATCTTCAAAGAAATGCAATATCTTTTTCAGAATTTGCCTGTCACCCCATCATCTTTTCAAGCCTTTTTACTTTGGCCACTAGACCAGAACCTTGTTGTTTTGTTTCATACATTACATGTGGTCAGCCCAATGATAGGTTACAACCATGGAGATGAAACAAATGCAGTGGTATCTGGGCTTGGCAACTAAGGTATGGCACAGTGTTGGACCATAAAAAGGATCGCTATTTTCTGTCGCTGATTCTCATTCAGTATCCTACATGCTTTCAGTCAGTAGGAGAAATATCTGAAAGTTAAAGTCAAACAAATAAAACAAAACAAAATCAAATCCAGGCTGGTGGAGAAGTCTTTCGACTGATAACAAAATCCAGGTTCCCTCACACAAAACTATCACACAAAAGTGAACAAAATGTGTCTGCATAAACAAAGTTGGCATCTATGTGAGGTCTGATTGACCTAACATTCAAACTCTTGGCTGTGGCCTATGAATATAGTAACAATCCAATAAAGATAAATACATTCTCATCTTCTTTACAACATGAATAACTCAAAAAAAAAAAAAAAAAAAAAAAAAAAAAAAAAAAAAGATGACTACAACCTGTTTTGTTACAGTAGCTGGAACTAATCAGTTGGCATAACAGAAAAAAAAAGTTTCAGGACCAAACCATATGTAACTTGATACAATGCATACTTTCTAGGCAGAATATATACATAATGAAAGTTAAAATCCCACCTAGAAAGAAAAATATCCCAGCATTTTTGTGTGTCCTCAAATATGATAGGAATAGAGCAACAAACAACATTCAGAAAGAGCCAGCATCTGAAAGGGTGGCTCTGAATCAGAGTGGAATGGAGACAAATGGTCAAATGTGTGCAGTGACAGAGAACTAACTCCGCAGTGGCAATACTCAGAGATGGTGACTAAACGAGTGGTATTTAAAGATGATAGTAAAGGCAATTTGTCAGTGTACACAAACCAAGCGTAACATTGAGATATGTCCACACAACTTAACACCTAAACTCTGAGCGTGAAAGGTTTACACATGTCACTGTAGTCTGTCAGTTTTTAGAAATTATTTTCTTAAAATGTGGCTTTACATTTAAAATTCCTGCAATTAAAAAAAAAAAAAACCATACACACGCATACACACACATAAATTCCAGCTTTGTGAGGAGGAGCAGTCACTTTTGCCAACTCCAGAGAATTATCTTTAAAGTGTTTTATATTCTCAGTGTCAAAATGCCAAGTCTCACTTGAATGGAGAGGCTGTTAAAAGGTAAAATGGGAACATACTTCTCCAGCGATACCTCATTAACTACGAACTGGAGAGAGAGAAAGAGAGGAAGAATGCAGACATGGACATAATTCAGAGGAGGAAAGGAAGTGTTTTTTGCCACATATATTTCGCACTTGGCTTGTGTTTTTTGTGCAACTGTGCACTGACCAAGTTTTACATGCTACAACGTCAAAATGCAAGCGTGTGCTCGATTCAGTCACCCAAGTTTTGGGGTTCAATGACTTGGTGTAACATTATTAACTTAGCACCTTTTAAATTATTAGTGTTGCTTACTTGGGCCCAGTGTTTTCATATTTAGTTGTGCCAAGCCTGCTGTTATGGTCATGACAATTAACCCTAACTTCCTGCCTGCCATAATAAACTCTCCAGTTTACTCACATCACTTCATAGAAACTCTAGTCAAAACATACGCACACACAACAAAAAAGCACCATCCTCACATATTCTATTCACTTGGAATTTAACATAAACACAACTGTGAGCAACAACAGCCATAGCTTCACTGACTGGCAATCTCCTTAGTTACAATTGTATTGGGTGTAGTTGTACTCTGTACTTGGGAAATTGCTCTAAAGAAAAAAAGAAAATGGATCACAGCACATCTAAGTCTGACTCCTAAACTTAACATGCGTACCAATGATCACTCACCAGGTGCTTTGTGAAAAGAAGTCAACTATTAAATTTCACACACATTTAGTTATATAAAGTGCTTTGAACAAGGCAGCAGTTTTAAAAGGCACTAATAAAAATAAACAGATGTATATTAGGATTCTTTATGAAGGCCAATAAGTCACAATTCCTTCTGAGAACATGTACAGTGACACTCTCTGTAACGCAGGGGTTTCCCCCTCAAGTACCATGTGAAGGCATGAAAACTGGTTGCAGATATGCACCAGTAATGTTCTGTTTCTCGACATACATAGGACTTAAACCAACTGTACTGAATCTGAGGAAAATGTCTGAAAACCTGCTAAAATAGGCTAAACAAAAGAAGCTAACACTGATAAGAAATGGATGAAGGAAACTTAAACTATAAAGATCTGAGACTAATTTCAGTTATCATAGGTTAAAAAGGCACTGTAGGATAGTTGTAGCATATGTGTGAAACAGTTAAGACTAGATTATTTGGCTCTGAATCTGTAATGTTTCATTTTGGTAGAGGAAATAAAACTAAGATAAGAGGAATCGAAGTCATCATGATGACCATTACAGCAGGCTGGCATCACAAGCATCTTCCACTCTGCTGCGTTTGTAACCACCATCAAACAATTGCCCAGTGTATATCTGAATACGAATGGGGAGAGTGAAGGGAGGTCCTGAATAAAATCAGTTCTGTGATTGTTTGATACATTTAAAAAAGGACAAAGTTAACACATGTCAAAGGCTTTTAACAGTGTTTCATGTGCAAAATGAGAGCAATGGCTGTGAGTAGCACAAACTTATGTTTTTTTTTGTTTGTTTATTTATTTATTTTTTTAAATCCTCCTTAGGAGAGAACTGTAACTAACACAAATGAAAGTAACATATTGACACTCAAACTGCTTATGTAACATAAATTTTAAGGATCTGTATGTGTGCCGATAAACTGCCGTGAGGGCGGGCTGTGCTTTTTCCAGCCCTTTTGACCTGAGCAACATTTATTTCATCACACATCCACATCTGTACATGGGAGAAATGGTAAATGGTGGGGTAGTGTCTGAGAGAGACAGAGCAGTAGAGCTCTGCCTTGATGTGTTTTTAGATTCCCCGCAATTGGATTCTTGACTCCATGGCTGATGAGGGATCTATGTGTAGGAGAGGTGGGACCCGTTAGATATTTGAGAGGTCACACTGGTGCTCCTGCTCATTCCCTGCTCACTGTGCCCTCCCGAGGGTGTCCTTCCCATCCCCTGGGGGCTGTTCTGAATACCACTAGTGCGTGCGCCCAGAACTCCAGCTGATGGGTGGCCCCATGGTGTCGAATCCCCTCCTCCCTGTATGCCCTGTCCCCAGCCATGCTGCATAGATGCCCCTCCTGGACTAGAGTGATATCGATGGTAACTGCCTTGGTGACTGAACCCTGCACCTGAGCTGCTGCTGCCCCAGTGTGCACCTTGAGAGCTTCCAGATGGGTGCTGCTGCTGATGTTGACACCAACTTACTTGAGCCCCGGGAAAGTTATTGCCCATGGCCTCTGGAGAGATGTTTGATAGCACCATGTTGCTAAAGCCCAGGCGCATACTCTCAGAGTCAAAAGCCTCAACTTCTCTGGCTTGGCGTTCCAGCACGCTCTGGATTCGCTCTGAGCATTCATTCTGCAAGGACTGCATCTCTTCCTCAATCTATAGAAGAAAAGGAGGAAAAAATGAAATTCATATTAAACTGGTCACAATATTGTTATGGCTTAAAAACATAACAACTAAAGTAATGTTCAGGACTCTTAAAATACCAGGACACTCTCTACTATACCATAGTTCCCCCCCTTTTTTAACCTGTTTAAAAGGTATATAGTAAACATGTACACAGTGGACATTATTGGTTTCCCTTTCTTTCATTTTAATCATGTTGCAGCTCGTATGGCTGGACAAATGAACTCTTTTATCATTATAATGACGAGAAGGCCACTGACCTCATGTAAATCCCATCACTACTTCACCCACATTGCATGTAAATCAAACTGGAATAACTGAAGGTAGGAGCATTTTGTCCCTTTACATCCAAACTCTGAGACTAAGTAGCTTAAGAAAATATAAATGTAAATCTTAACGTGAACATAATTTATGGTGGAGAACCTTTGTTTCCAGCAGGGCCCTTCGGAGTGACACCCTCTGCTCCAGATCTTTCTTTTCACGCTCATGTTGGGCATCTGTCTGCATCTTGATCTTGCTCTGGTAGGCGTTGAGAAGCTCCAGCTCTTGCTGTAGCTGCATTCGTAGGGCTTGGCACTGAGCCTCCTGAGTCTCGTCCAGACGAAGCTAACACCAGAGAGGAGATCACATTCAGGATCCAAGCAGTAAAACATATACTCAACTATTACTGATGTGGCCATATCCTCTACAGGTAAGAGACTAACAGTCTTACAGTTTTACCAGACTCACCGCCTGAGTAGAAAGCATTTCATTGATAGAGTGGTCATACTGCTCGGCCAAAATGGCAAGTTTGCGGTGCTGCTCTTGCTTCAGCCGTTTAAGGACAGCTTTGTGCTCTGACTTTGGTGTCGTCTCCAGCAGATGGTTCCTCAGTGCTTTGTACTGCCTAGTCTGGATCTTGCATGTGTCCTGGAACTGCTTCTTGATCTGTAGCTCTTTGGACTAGATTGTAGAGAAAGGAGTAAATACTTTATGCACTATACTTCACAACTAAAAAAACCCCATTAATATATACATTAAGTCTACAGATAACAGGTAGCATGCTTTAAAGTGAGGAAGTTCAACCTGAAAACAAAGCGCTACATTAAAGTAACTCTGGGTTACGGTCTATTCAGTTTGTTTTTTTTAAATTAAAAAGGTATATCAAGAAGTATAAGCTGGGCACTCCTGATTCTGAGGCTGACATTTTATTCCAGAATCTGTGCATCTGTTTTTCAGCTAGTCCTGACCCAAGCATGATGAAGTATAATTCAAATAGTGCCTAGACAAGCACTTTTACTAAAGTCAGTGTCTGAATATTTAATATACACCCATGCTCAGAAACTTTTCCTGACCTTGAGACTCTTGGGTTGCTGGCGAACCTCCATAGCATGTTTGCGTCTGAGTTCTCTCTCCCTTCGCTTGTTGTACTCCTGCTGATTGGTAAGCTCCGTCTGGTGCTGTAGTCGGATCAGCTCAGCCCTCGTCTTTTGGATATTGTTAAGCTGGCGGAACTCCAACTCTTGCATGGACTCATGGTGCCGGAGAAGCATAGCATGTTCCAAGTCCTTCTGGGTTTGACGCTTGCTTAGCTCCTAATGATGTCCAAATAGAGATAAACAACAGTGACAAGATAAAATTACTTCCAGAACAACAGACCAATTTTAGTTTGTGGATTACTTAATATTTGTAACATGCTGTTCAACAGTATAGTGGTAGAGAAAGGTACAGACCTCTCGCAATAGATCCTTTTCGATTCTGTGGCGAGTAGTCAAAATCCTCCTTTTGAACCTGCGGCATTCTAGTTCCAGATACTGCCTCTGTCTGCGCTGTAAATTGGCCTCTTCTTCTGCTTGATAGTTTTGGAAGTTCTCCTTCTGTTTTGACAACCACTCCTGCTTTTCTTTCTTGGGAGTTGACTGGTTTTCATTCAATTCCTAAAGTAATAATAGATTGAAGGTCACTACCAAAACTTAATTTATACTAATTAATGTTTACTAACTGCTAGTTTAAAAAGCAAAAAGAAATCTATATGTATTTGTGCGTCTGTAACATCAACGGCACCATAACAATAAAATGTAAATAAATCTGCCTGCCTCTTTAAGTTGCTCCTTGCGAAGTTTGTATTCCCGTTTCTGGTTTTCAAGAAAACTGTTGAGCTCTTTTTTCTGTTGACTCTGGATGTGTTGCTGAAACTTCTTTTCATCATTGCTAAAGGTTTTTGCCTGATAAAGAAACAAATATAATCAGTTTTCTCTATGCACAATAACAGTGAGTGAATGGTAACATTTAATGATCAATTAGAAGCTGAAAGCATACATCTTTCTCCATGGATGCCTGGTGTTTCTTTATCAGTTTCTCCATCTCTTGGGCGAAGCTATTCCTCTGATTCTCCAGCTCCTTGTCCAGACGGAGTCTGTTCTCATCCATTTCAGTCTTCAGCTTGTTTTCCAGAGCCATCAGCTGTTTTTGATGCTGTCGCCTCATGCGCTTGTAGCCTAATATCTGCTCCCTTAACTCAGAATCTTGCTCATGCTCCTTAATCTGGCGAGTGAGCTAGCAAACACAAGACAAAATACTTATCATTAGACATGAAGTTTATAAAGCACACAAGTATTGCGAATAGATTTAATTGCAAGCGTGTTCAAAACACTTCTGATGATTACATGAAAAAATATATTGCTAGCCTTAAGGTAAAAGTTTCTAATAATCACAAGGACACTGGGTGAAAATATTTTTGCCTTTTTACAATCACAGAAACACCCAGCAGGTATATGCATGGTTATCTGAGATATTAAACAGTTCTTTAACAATGATGTACAAATGAAATGACAGCATCATTACCACTGAAGCTGTGCGTATTGTGGCAAAGTGTTCACGGTTTCTTCTTGGCCGTGGCGTGTGTGGAGGAGGGGACTGCCGCTCAGTTGGCTGGTTGTGAGTCTGTAAATCTTGGTTACATGTCTCTTCTCCCTAAAAGGTGCACAACAACACAGACATTGCAGGCTATTTAGAACCAATCTAAACAATACCTCCAGTGAGAATAATACTAAAAACACTCAATAATGAAAAGTGAAAAAAAGATGTCTTACTTGTTTGACATGTATGACAGAGCTGTTGGACATTACTGTGTGGTCCCCTTCAATGTCTGCCTCACTTTTGTCATCACCTGCATCTGTTAAACTATTAACAGAGCTGCTCTGCGAACTGGCACTGATTGACATACTGGGGATGGATTGGTTGCTCCCCACACTGTTCACTGTACCCGTCCTACTCACACTTGGTTCTGGCTCCTAAAAGTAAAATAAAGTAGAAAGTAACAAGATTACAACACGTCTTGTGTCAGAGGACACAATAGTATGAAAGGCAGAGAGGCAAGCAAGGAGGGGTTAACACAATTTCAAACAGACCTCCTCTTCATCTTGTGTTGTTGGGCCATTGTGGACTTCCTGAAACAAGATCTTCTTCATCTTGCGATACTGCAGATTGTCTAGCTCCCGTACTGCATCCTTTGTCCGGTTTATCAAGTCTATTAAAACCGATTCAGGTCGTTCACGCTGGACAAATGCATGCTAGAAGAGCAACAGAAAAGCCATCTTGCATTAAATTCATGAATTTTAATGTGTCTATAAGGATTCATCACAACGAATAAACAATCGGTCACAATTGTTTTTGATTGATTACCTTTAGGAGCTCCTCAGAGTTTGGCCTATCCTGGGGTAATTTCTGAAGGCAAGAATCTACAAAGTTTCGGAAATAATCCGTCCTACAGTTGTGAGAAAGAACAAAGTTTAGAATATAGAAGAACAAAATAAATAATAAATAGACATTATTCAATTTGAAAAGCAAAATATGGATCCAATTCTAAACTCACCATTCACTAGACTGCAGTGTGGGGCTGTCATTCTGTGCTATATGGTATAAGGCACTCATTGCATTCATGTTAAAGAGTGGCGGCTTCCTCTCAGCTATGAACCAAGAAACAGGTTACATTAAGAAATGCATACAAGGAAAGTGAGGGTGAAAGAAGAAAAAGCCACATTAGTCAGTAATTGAATGAACCTAATGGTGTGAGAAAAACTGCTGCTGACTGTGAGCAGTTAATTAAAGTATAAAAACAGATGTGTGAATTCTAACAATGCAACAGCAAAGGAGCTAGGACATACCTAATTCAATGCAGGTTATACCCATAGACCAAATATCCACCTTTCCGTCATATTGACCTTCATCCATAGCTAAAATTACTTCTGGGGCCATCCTGAAAAAAAAGAAAAAAGAAAAAGAAAAGAAGGCATCACAGTCACAATGCTAACTTGTAAATGATGGTTTAATATACTATATAAAAAAAATATGCAGGTGGTTTGACAAACACATTTATCCTGTGGTAACACTGGCAGTAAAAAAAACAAAACAACAACAACAACAACGACAAAAACCCCCACTTGGCTACAGTTCATTTTCCAGTGGAAGGCAGTGATGGGAAGCTGCAAATGGGCACCTGACAGCCGTCGCTGTGTGAGGGATCTGAATCTCAACAAGTAAAAATTGAGTTGGCCTCAACTTTGTTCAGGTCGACGCAGCGACACTTTATCCAGGATGTGGTGACAATATCGCTGGCCATGATTGGCCACTGGTAACTTGGCTGGTCGCAGTGTGAAAGTAGCATTAACATTAGTCTGGCAGCATTTCTTTCCATATTTAGTGAAAACTTGAATAAAACCACAGATACAAATTTTCGGGAACTCCAAGTTACATATATGCATATTGAATGGGAGATGTGAAACAAATGCAAACTGAGAAAACAGCATTGCATTTGCAGAGGACTTTCGATAAATACGAAACTCAAAAGAATTGGGATTTAGTTTTTTTTCACATATAGATGTTAATTATGTTTAATATGTGACAATGTTCTTGTAAAGAGATTGGCCATCTATTAAGAAGGAGATAGGGTATATGCAGACATATATACATAAATGATTATAGTAAGATGTTTTGAAACTTACCAATATGGAGTCCCAACAAAGGAGTTTGCAGGACAGGCGATGGAAGCAGAGCCAAAATCTGCTAGTTTTACCTGCCCTGGCTCTGTCAGCAAGATGTTTCCTGCCTTGATATCTCTGTCAAACACATGAGAGGAAATGGTTATAGCAAGATGTAGAAGACACAGTGCTTGAGGGCAAAAGCAATCTGTGCACAGCATACTCCTAAAAAACTTGAAACACTCACCGGTGAATCATGTTTTGGGAGTGAAGATAAGCCAAACCTTGAAGAGCACCATGTGTAATTGCAGCTATTTCAACTTCCTGCAGAGGTTTCTTGTGAACTGAAGAAGATGTGTCATAGGTGATCAACAAAAAGGGTGATGGGGATAAAATGGCAAATACAGGAATGTAATTTTTTCCAAAGTTTTCAACTCACCTTCTAACAAATCGGAAGCAGAGCCAAGGCAATACTCCATTACCAGCTGTAAGGAAATCAGAAGTGCTTTGTGTGAATTTATATTTGGCCCTTAAATAATTAATAAATATTAGTCTTACATCAAGATCATCATCATTAACACAATGTTGTAGAACCTCACCCATGCAGTGTGCTCTCGTAGGTAGCATCCTTTGTACTCTATGGTGTTTGGGTGTTGTATTCGTTGCAGGAATTTCACTTCTTTGATTATGTCTTGCCATTTCTGGAACAACAGTAAAACCACAAAAGGACTGTTACAGCAAGAACAAGTAGCATTCATGAGTAAACAGTTTATTAACTTAATATAGAACAGTTGAGGTTATCATACCTCACTGGATTGCTTCCCACTATATGACATCTTCTTGATGGCCACCACATCATTTGTCTGCACGTCCCGTGCCTGAATAATAAACACATTACATAAAACTGATTGTCAAGATTTTTGTGATTTAAGCTACGATGACATAAATAAGGCAATATAATAAAGGTCCTACTTGAATATAGCTTTGTTAATTAACTTTGCATTATGAAACTGTAAAGATTAAATTATATCTTTGTGCTTTGAAAAATTAACATTAAAAAGCCCCATTGTGATATTATGATACCTGAGCCAATCTGTATTAAGTCACATGCGCAACAGCTACAAGCAGACATGTTGGGGCAACATGGGAACAACATTATGGTAATCCGTTCTCTCTAAGCTGACTAACATAAGCAAAGTTTAGGCGTAATATCTGTGCAATATATGCTGTATTAAAACCTTTAAATCCATTACACGCATCTAATTGACTTGTGGGTAGGTCTGTATGCATGTGTTGTTAAATACTCACAAAATATACAGCACCAAAGCTGCCATGTCCAATTTCATGAAGATCCGTAAAGAGCTTTTCCGGGTCCTCCTTGAAGAAGAGTTCAGCAATTTCGGGGTCCTTGAGGTTCCCCGCCCGACTGTTATTGGGCATAATTAGGGGTCGGGGGCAATGCCGCTGCCGCCAGGAACTATCTGGGTCTGCGACAGCGACGTGAAAGCCCCCACTGATGACTCATCTGCAGGACAGTGGTTTCATATGTGTTCAGAACTGAAAATACAAGAAAAAAACAAGAGTAAACACACTAGCAGAGATGTATACATGCATTGCTATTCTAAATTAGAAAGCTACAGCAACACTGTATGGACAGCAGTGAAGCACAGCACACTACAAGAAAAGGAAATGTGGATGTTGTGAAGTAAGATTCACATAAACGCTACATTACTAATAATACTGAATAACACTGATTATATCATATTAGAAGGCTATATAAGAAAGAAAGCTTTTAGTTGTTCAGATGAGCAACAGACACGCCTAATATAGTGGGCATGAGAAGGCTAAACAAAGCATGAACTTAACCATGATGTCAGAAATCCTGAGGTAGCAAGAGATAAGTCTCCTGTTTCCATAGTAACCACAGCAATGAAATCAGTGGGCCATGTCCCAACAAAACTGGCCTCACACCTTCAGTGACTGGTGTGTACACAAAAAGATGTGAGGAGGATACAAAGAAGTGCCTGAGAGCTGCCTATCTCCAGCCTGAAAGTGGAAGAGAAATTGAGCACTTTCACAGTGTTAATAACTGAAGGAAAACTCAGCATTCCAGTGACGGGACGACTGGTTAAACCTGCAGGTACTTGGAAAACACATCCTCAAATGCAGCAAACAGTGTACATGCATCTTCCTAAAAGTGATTAAAGGGTTTGTTCAGCAAAAAAAAAAGTTTATTCAAAGGTTATATTTATTAGTTTATTAAAAGTATTGTTTAAAACCACTTATTCAAAGTGGTGTCATACCACACTAATGGCTTGGTTTTCCTTTGCCCTGACTTTGGAATATCCACAACAGAAACATTCATTACAATTAAAATAAATTATTTGTTGTGATTCACACCATGTGGAAAAATGACATCTGAAAAGCAGTGTGCCTTTTCATAAGTGGTCTCTTACTGGAAGCAGTCAAGTGCACCGCCTTCTCGTGAATGTAAACAAATTAAACAAACAAATAAATAGATCAAAACAACCAAAAAATAATCACAGTAGGGTGTGTAGATTAACATAATATATCAAAAGCTCAGTATAATTTTACTGGGGTTATGAGGGTTAACATGTTTAGCTTTTCATGATGCCAGCAACCAATACCAATACCAAAACTATGAAAAAAAAAACCAAGTTATTTTGTCAGTTCGTTTTTTTTAGTACGTCACCATAATTGCTCCATCATGTAGTAACACATTCACCAAAAGATACCTGGTTTGAAACCGAGTGGAGACACTAAACTTAGTTTCAGGAGTCACAAGCTAGTATAAGCCAAGCAAAGATAAATGGAGAGGTTGTGTCAGGAAGGTAATTTGGTGTAAAATTTGTGCCAAAACAAACATACCGATCCGTCTACTGTGGCGACCCCTTAAGAAATAATGGAGCAGCCAAAAGTCGCTGGCAGAGTATGTAGCGACTCTTCTGGAAGTGATGGGGGCAACAAACACCTACAAGTGTTCCAGGCTATCTTTACATGATGAAGGAGGAGGAGGATGCCCATGAGCCCAGGAAAAACTACACATGGAAGATGGCTACAACTATAGCTGCCACAATAGCGCAGGCTCTACTCACTGATATAAAAGGCAGTATGAGTATCGTGTGGAACTACTTTGTGTTATTATCCTAAATTACATTAACTTCTTCTTTTTAGAGACACCTGGCACTGCCATTGTGAAATCACTCATGCACCAAAATGTTTGCAGTGGCTAACCATCAATAAAATGTTAAAATTTTAAATAATGTTTTCCACCACCATGACAGTGATTTAAAATGACTTTATGCTATTAAAAGGTATTTTATGTCCAAGTACATCAAATTGGGTATTGAGACTCATGCAGTTCTACTGGTATTGATATCAACTACTAAATTTCAGGTTATCATGATGTCTGTGCCTTTTAAAAATACAGAAATTAATAAAAGATTATACTAAGCTCACAATGCCACGGTCAAGACTTTACTTTTCATTATCACTTTGAAACAGCTTCACTACTGTAATACTAATGTAGACTGTAAAAGATCACCGAGAAAAGTTTACTGAGTCCACTCGGCTCAGATGATCAGTTGCAAACAGATGCAGGGCTGACGCTAGAGTCACAAGACTTCTTTCCCAGCCTGGGAGAAACAGCCCCCAGTTCCAAGCAGACATCTTTTGTCTCGTAACAACACTGAACAACTCACTATACTACACAGTTGTAGCCACAGCTCTGAAATAAAGCCCCATTACCATGTGGGACTGTGCCTCTTTATTGCCATTGTTCTTCACTACATTGTTTCTCATGAATGAGCTTTGTTGTCATATCTCATGATAGCATTTTCAACTTGTGAACATGTGAGCACAAAAATGAATGATGATAACTGATACTTTCATTTAAAAAAAAAAGAAAACAAACAAACACAAACAACAAGATCAACAACAATATAAATACCCTGGTGTTCCAACTTGCACAAATGCATGCACAAGAATGCAGCAGGACAGGACAACAGAGCTGGAGGGCTGGAATTCCCAATGTATGCCCTCACTGCGCTGCATTTCCTGTTCGTGCAGCTATAGGGAGGTAGGAATGGGCCCTGTTGAGCATTTTCACTAGAGCATTTTCACTAGTGATTATCATGTTTCTTCCATGTCCTAGAAGTATTGCAGAATATGGCACGCTTTGAAGAATCCATTAAACAAATTTAAAAGTAATGGAGGTCATTTACGGGTCTTTCTGTGTGGAGTTTGCAATTTAATGTTGCCGCAAGTAAAATTCAGGCCGGGGTCTGTGTTTTCTTTTCCATGTCCCTCCGAAGTAACTTCCTCCCACCGAAAAGACACAGCTTGAGGGGATAGGTTCAATCCCAATTGTCATTGTGACTTTGAAGAATCCATTAAACAAACCTGTCCAGGGTGTACCCCGCCTAAAAGCTGGGATATGGAAAGTCATTGGATGGATGGATGGAGGTCATTTAAAACACCTCCGTTTGGCACGCCAGTCTATGGCACAACATAACACAGGGTTTACGTCTGTTTCACCCAAAAACAAACAGAAACGGCACTGTAACATTGTAGCCAGTGTATCTTTATGCCTTCAAGTATATTAAGTTAGTTGGCAACTAGGCACCAGTTACCCAAGAGGAATCAGGGCGATAGATCTGAAAACCTTTAAAATATCAAACGTTTGCCCAAACCAAGATTGGCGAGGCAAACAGCAGCGCAGCATTACCTGCTGCGTTTTTACCTGTCTCCTCCTCCTAGAGTTTCAAAACAACCGGAATTTCACAGATTATTTGGTTGGGTTTCATTAAAAGTTACCACTTTCCCACAGCAGTTTTAAGCGTTATGTTAAAAAAAAAAAAAAAACACATCAAAAAGACGGAAATATAAAGAGACAGCAGCTTGGGAGTGATTCTGCCTTGGGAGTGTGATGTCAGCTACACACACCAAACTTAACGTTAGCCAAGTTACGTGTCATATGGCGAAACAGTCCAAGCATAATTGGCGTCGTGTTTACGACGTAAACAGCTGAACATAAACACGGATAATGTGGAATTAAGCGATCTGTAAGAACTCGCTTATCAGAAAAAGCTAAATTAGCAGGCTAACATTTGTTATGTTTGCTAAGTTAGCTTAGCCAGTTAGCTGAAACTCACCCTCTTTTGACAGGCCAGGCTTCAGCGCTGTGGAGAATGTCGCTAATTCAAAACAGTTTGGGATTTGAAAAGTATCCCCTCCGTTTCATCACCAGTGAGATAACTTCGTGCGCCAAATCCTTGTGGTTCTTCACGCTGTCAGTCGATTATAACGCGCACATTTGTGAATTGTTACAGGTTAAAATCCCCACCCTTCAAGTAACTGGGGTGCCAGAGCAGTCAGATCCCACTCCCAGACAGGTCCAAAGATGGCTGCCGAGCGATCCGCTGCCGCCTCCCTTCGTGGAAATGCGTCGGGGGAAATGTGAGGGAAGTTCAAACACCTCCAGAACAGCATTAAACAAGCCGCGATAATGTCCGCCTTATCGTTGGGAAAAAAAACCTCGGGATTTAACCTCTCACGCTGGCAGACTAACCGTAGCCGTTTAGACGTGTGTATGTGCCAGGCTGTCCGTGCTCCTCATTGCAAACAGCAGTTCCGCCCTGCCTGTTGAATTTGCTGTAAACTCTCCCTGACCCATGTACATCCAGAGGCGGAGACACTGGAACATCATTAACGAACACTGGACCTGCGATCACGTTCATATTTTTATCGAAGTTACTTTTAATAATTGCACTTTTGATATTTCTGGCGTAAGATGTGAGTAGGGGGGGACTTTATAAATTTAATATGTATTTTAAATGAAAGGACTTGGTTATCGATTATGAGGAAATACAAGAACATTATAGAACTGAGACAGACTGTTAGAGAGCCCAAAGGTGGACAGTAGCTGTATTTCACAGTAGTACTGTATATTCTTGGGGCAGTGTAACAGGTTTTCCTTATTACACATTTGCCTAACAAGGGAAAGCTGTTTCGATTCCGGGAGGAGACACAACTCTCTTGGGAATTGCGTCAGGAAGGGCATCCGGCGTTAAACTCCGGCAATTCAAATATGCAAAGCTACCCGCTGTGGCGACCCCTTGTGAGTAAGGAAAGCATTGTATGCAGTTTACTGTATATTAAATTTATCTATTTGTTCATCCATTCAGAAGTGGAATACTTCTTTCCTAATAGAGGCACCATTGTTAACTTTCTGTAAGCAACAATCCATTGCTCCACATCACTTTTTGTTGCTTTTGTTTTGTTTTCTTAAATAATAAGAAAATGAAAACTAACAGAAAAATACAATAAATGAATGGATACACAAAGCCACCCAGGGGGAATGTTAACACAGACATGTAAGATAGGTTGTAGCAGTTTATCTATCACAAACGCAAGTTAACAGACAACAAGTGATCTCAAGGTAATTTCAGTAGATTGTACAATGCAACAGAGGGTCTCTATCTAACAGCAATCACATAACCACACTGCAGCCATGAGCAGCCACATGACTACAGTGGGGAGGAAAAACTCCCTTTTAACAGGAAGAGACATTTGGCAGAACCAAGCTCAAGGAGGAGCAGCCACATGCTACACCTGGAGTTAATGACATGCATTTGTAAATGTATTGGGTGCGACAAGAAGGAAATAGAGAAGGAATGCTCATTGTATCATAGGAAATCCCCCACAAGCCTGAGGCTATAGCACAATAGCTAAGGGACATGATCCAGCCCAGCTTTCTTAAAAAGGAAAGATTCATATGCTCATTTCTAATCCTTGCCACTCCATCCTGCTCACTCTTGTTAAAAATCTTAATATCTCCAGCTCGGCCACTTCCAGCTTGGCCTCCTGTCTTTTTGTTAGTGCCACTCTCTCCAGACCATACATCATAGCAGATCTCAATACCATCTTGTAAACCTTCCCTCTCTTGCTGCTATCCTTCTGTCACAAATCACCCCTGACATTGCCTGCACTCACTTTTTCACCACTCTCTGTGGACCATCTGTTGCTTTTGGTGGTTGATCCCAGATATTTAAACTTATTCACCTTCATGACATCTATTTCTTGCACTTTCACTGTTACACCCGTCTCCCCCTCATTCCTCATTCCACATGTACTCTGTCTTGCTTCTACCTTTCATTCCACTTCTCTTCAGAGCATACCTCCACCTCTTAGGCTGTCTTTCTCCTCCTCACTACTCTCACAAGAGATCACAACATCATCTGTAAACACTGCAGCCCACAGAAACACCTGCCTGACCTCATTTATCAACCTGTCCATCACCACTGCAAACAAGAAGGTGCTCAGAGCCTGATGTAATCCCACGCTGCACTCATTTGTAGCTCTGCGGTGGTGAAGTGTGGTACTGCACCACTGGCTGAGTCTGATCTCGTGACAGTCATTGCGCTGGCCTTATACATGTCATGCATCAGCCTCACATATTTCTCTGTCACTCTGACTCCCTCATACAGTACCGCAGTTCCCCCTCTTGGAACCCTGTCATATGCTTTCTTCCATCCACCGAGGCATAGAGCAGCTCCTTTTGACACCTCTTCATCAACACTGTCAAAGCAAGTTCAAATATTGCTTATCCAAGCTTTTATTTTGAAGAAAAGCTTTCCGGAAGACACGTCCCTATCGTGACGTTGCTGCAAGTGCGGAAGTAAGTTAGCTGACCTACCCACATGGTAGAAATGGCTGCTGATGGGGAAAAACAACAGGGCCACAGACCCGGCATATACAAACAAAAAAATAAAGGACACAAACATGGCAAGCACCGGACGAAAGGAGAAATTGAAAGAGAAAACAAAGGCAAGTCGCGTCCAGCTGCACAGCGTTAAACCTGGGGTGTACATGTGTGTTGTTAGCATGTAGCGGTTGCTTCTGCAAGTACACGTGTTTGGCTTTAAGTGCTCAATCCTTTCAGTACAGTATCTTATATCGTAGGACCTTTCTTTATAAGGTATTTAGTGAAAGTCTGTATTCGCTTGCGAGCCTCGTTTGGTGTTTAACTGGAGTTTGCCAATGAGCTTCAGCCATTTAAACGTGGTCCGGGGGTCTTCCAGATACCCAGTTACTGGAAAATCAGAGCACTTAACAGTTAACACCGAGAAAGTTTATCATTAAAAACAGTTTTGTTCTATTTAAATTTAAGCTCATATTCCGACTTGTGGATGTTTTATACGTGATTTGAATGATCGTCAGATAGTAATACTACATGTCAAGCAGTACAGGAATGATAGTTCATGCTATAATTTAATGTTACTTTAATTTCATTCAGCGTAAAGCCGTACACACACACACACATTTTGACACCTTGTAGCTTAAAAAATATATTCAGGCAAAAGTCTTATATCTGTAAACAAAATTAATTTTGTCGGCACTTTACATTTATTCTGAAATACAAAGTAAAGTGGACACTTTAATAAAAATAATTTGAGCACACGTGATTAACATACAGCCAGATGACCCAATCGTGCCCCAAAGAGTACACACAATAACCCCCACTGATCAATAAAAGTCAGCGTTATAGTCAGGAATGTTGATTTAAATGATTGTAAAGTGTCTCCACTGTAGTTAAACTGGATTCCAACAGAGGGCGCTCCACTAATGTGTGAGAATAAATGTTTTTCTACGATAAGCTTAAAGACCTTATGTATTATGGCTGATGGATAATCATCCAGCCGGCTTGTGCTGTTATTCAACATCATATATGCAGTCAGACTTGGGCAGTGTTGTAAAGAGAGATGAATATTCAAAGTGTGTCATTCATCAATATATCATGTATAAATAAACCCCAGTCTCAGACTGAAAAAAAAAAAAAAAAAAAATTCACATATAAGGCAGTGCAGTAGTTAAAAACAACAAAGGAATGTTAGTCTCATTGTTGTTCATTGATGCTTGTATGTACTGCAGTGGTATCAGAGTTGGTTAGTAAAAATAGTTTAACATGAACAGAACAACATAATGGAAAATTATTTCAGTTAATTGATATTTATGATTATTATGAGTATGGATTTGTTCATAATTAGTGTCTTCTGTATATAATTATATTCATTCACTGATGCACACATTTATACTAATACTAAATGGTAAATGTCAGTTATTGTACAGTTCATCTTCAGTCTGTATTGTAATATGTTTTATCAGTTACATCTGCAGTAACGCATATTTGACAGATGGCAATTGGCTTTAAAAGCTAAACAAGAATTTAAGTGGACTGTTTAATGTAAGTAATCATTTTATTGGATTATCAGAGTATAGCACTACAGTCTTGTCTGCAGACTTTAGCCAGCGGGGACAACAGCAATTTTCTGGGGGCTCCTGGTAAAACCAGCATATCAGTTTCAACTACAAGTGGGATACAAATGAAAACCAGAAAACTCTTGGAACAAAAATGACTGTTTCTTGTCTATAGTCTGCTTTATCTCTTGTTATATAAAGTTTGACACATAGCTGTAAAAAAGAAAATGTTCTAACAAAGCATAGTGCCATTTCTACTGAATTCATTGACTATGAAACAAATCAGTACCATGCATATAAAATTTAGTTCAGTTGTCTAATGTGCGGTCTTTTGCTTACTTTATTTATATCAGCATGACCCTCTGGGGGCGGGGAAGCTTTGTCTGCTGCAACAGCTGCGCTGTTGTGTTGACTTGAACTTCATTCTGCAGGTGTTTTTGATTGGTTGCCTTGCCAGCATATGTTTTAAAGCAGCAAAGATATTGTAAAAATCAAACGGCCGATGTTCACACACTGTTCATGTATCTGCTGAGATTTACTGACATCTTAGACTTCAGCTGCTTTAACATTGTGCAGCAGAGTGGAGCATGATCCATATGTGTGTGTTAGAATAGAAGTTCTTTCTAAGCAGCAAGGTTGTGGGTTGTAGTAAGGCCTATATTAAAATAATACTATACACATTGTATAAATTAATAAATAACTTGTGGTACAATGTCTCACAGGCAGAGTGTCGGTGACAGTCCTTACCAAAAAACAGAGGAAGGAGCAAAAGAAGATGGACAGAAGGCACAAAGCCAACCAGCTGCGCAAGAATAAGAAAGACTTGGTAATTTAAAATATCACACGATGGATCGCTGTTCTTAAATTCTTAATGCAGCGAATCTGGAGTTAATTGAGTGTCTTTCTTTCTTCCCAGGTCCTGACAGAAAAGCGACGTCTTGGCAGCAGGGATGGTCCTCCTCATTTGGTTGTTGTGGTGTCCCTACATGCTCAAGCCGATTCTGGAGCCATCACTAAGCTGCTTCGTGGAGAAGGTGCTGGGGGCATTGTGCATCATGACCGGTGCATCAGTGGTGTCAGTGACAGTTTTGGGCTGATTCTGCCTCGCTTTAAACAGAGGTTCACCTTTCTAAGCCAGAGTACAGGTAAGCATTAGAAAAGAGATTTCCTTTGGGGAAAAAAAAAAGTGAGCCAGGTAGTTAAAGGTTATCAAGTGCACAAATAGTGTTGTTTCTGTGACATCTATTGATGTAATTGACATTACAATTTGAGAATTTTGTTCATAGAATAAGTAAACATCCCTGGTATTGATGTAATTGATGTAACAGATATTTTTTTAGAAGGATTTTTTTCATAGAATAAGTAATTCCACATCAGGCCCTGGTGTGTGGAGTTTGCATGTTCTCCCGTGTTTGCATGGGTTCCCTCCGACATACTGTAAAGAATACCATCTTGTGAAGAAGAAGTTAATTGATAATTCAAATTGCCACTAGGTGTGAATGTGCGAGTGAATGTGAGTGCGAATGGTTGTTGTCTGTCCCTGTGTTTCCTGCGTTGGCCATCTACCTGTCCAGGGTGTATTTGACAGCTGTTCCAGCGCCCCGCGAAAAAGGATTGATGTGGATGGATGGATTTTTTTTTAATCTATTTATATTTTGTTGTAAAATTGATGTTGTGTTCACTAAATGACATCCTAAAACAAACATTTTAAGGATGTATACTCTTTTTGTGTGTCTTTAACACTTCTGTAATCTCTTTTTATAGCTGACATGCACTCCCTGCTGGATGTGACAAAGATTGCAGATAGCCTTGTATTTGTGTTGGATTCTACTGAAGGCTGGGACACCTATGGAGACTATTGTCTCTCTTGCCTCTTTGCTCAGGGTCTCCCCAGCTATGGTAATTATAAATCTTTCTTTCTTTCTTTTTTTTAAATTTAATTGACTTCGTTTCTGATGTGCCTCTACTGAGCCCTTTTCTCTCTCCCATATTCAACCTACATAGCACTGGTGTGTCAGGGTGTGTCCGAGCTCCCTGTGAAGAAGAGGGTTGAGTCCAGAAGAGCTTTGTCAAAGATCACAGAGGCCCGTTTTCCTGATGCTCGTCTCTTCCCTCTGGACTCCGAACAAGATGCCACACTACTTCTCAGACACCTGGGGACTCAAAGACAGAGAAAGTTGGGTTTCCGCTCCAAACGGTCACATCTCCTTGCTCAACATGTCACTTTTACACCCAACAACCCTGTTGATAGTACAAGTGGACTCACTGGCCTGGGCACACTCTGTGTGTCCGGGTATGTCCGTGGCCGCCCTCTGCGGGTTGACAGTCTGGTACACATCAGTGGTCATGGAGATTTTCAGCTCAGCCAGATTGATGCCCCAGTAGACCCTCTTCCTCTGAACTTAACAGTGTCCAGACCACTGAAGCCTAGCAAAGGAGGAGATGTTGACATGCTGGTAGGTGTTGCTGCTTTTTTTTAGTACTTTAACTTGGCAAATGTACACGCAGACCTGATAGCGTATACTTTATTAAACAAATGATATAAATGACTTCATTTATTGCTCTACTGCATCATCATAATTTAAAAAATATTTTTGGAATTTTACCTAGCTTTGGACTTCTTTGATAAGTTGTATAGTGGATATTTGTTTCTCACTTGTGGACTCAGGCATGTATTTTCCACACTCTATACAAAGTATAGCTCCAAACTTGAAGCATGGAAACCTGTTTAAGTTAGGTAATCCATTACAACTGTCAGCATCTGTTTTTATCAATGTAATATTACCGTTGCATAAGAATTGGAATGCACCCCTGCTAAAAATATGTGCATTTTCTCATGCTGCTTTTAACCATTAAAACTAATTCGAAGTGAATATAATGAATGGTGGTCAGTAGGTTTAAATGCAAAGTGAGACTTTAACACCTTTAATTGTTTTGGAGTGTTAGTGCATCTAGTTTAGTTGATATGGGTCACATTTACCTGCTCATTTGCATTTCTCACAGGATGGAGGTGAAAATGAGGCCCCCGTGAGGGTGCTCATGAAAGCGGACCCATCCAACAGGGAGAGTCTGCAGGCAGAGGCTGAGGTGGATCCCATGGACGGAGAGCAGACATGGCCAACAGAATCAGAACTGCTGGAAGCTGAAGGTGAAGAAAGAGAATTTATAGATAATCCTCTCAGAAAATGAAGATGATGATTTAGTAGAAGATTGAGGCTTCACTTGTGTTAGATCAGTTACACTTGATTTGAAGTTACAACTATATCACTTTATACTTTCAAGTAGTGTGAAACTGTCTTACTGATGAAAATATATAAAACTTAATTTGCACAAATGGTTTGTGATGTGACAGTTTAATCGACACAACAAACTAGTTAAACAAAGACTTTGCTATAATGTTACTGATGCACAGTAAAAATTTGGATGGTTACACATAGCTGAAATAACTCAGTCATTTCTACTAAATAGAAATGAGTAATGTGTTTTTCTTGATTCAAGAGTTTATCCGGTTAGAAAAACACAGGACTCAAAGGTTTTTGATGTTTCTCTCTTTAGAGGCCAGGAAGAAAAAACGTGTAATGAAGGTCCCTAAAGGAACATCAGACTATCAGGCCACGTGGATTGTTGATGAAGGTGAGGAGGAGAATGGCGACATAGATGAAGAAAGTAGTGATGATGACGACAATGATGATGATGACATGATGGATGAAGCCATGGATAAAGAGGATGGGGAGACTGACTCTCAGGTACACATTTAAAGTAATTTTGACTTAAGTCTTTAATGACACAGTGAAACAGAAGATAAATAAAATGCAAGTATCAGTTTAAATTTTCCTTTTTTAAAACTTTACACAAAAAAGACAGGTATAAAGTTTATGATGATGCGACAGCCTAGCCTTGCAAAATGTGATACACTGAAAAATGGGAATTAATTTAAATGGACATTAATAGCATTTTTTTTCTTTTTTCTTTTTTTTAAATAAAGCTCAGGTCAGGATATAATCGAAGCAGAGATGCTTAGACATCTCTTTGTTTAGCCAGCTCGTCTGTCTAGCCAGATCTTGAGGTCTACTGCTTTGTTAACGAGGCGTTCCCAAGCCAGCCAAGATGTAGTCTGTCTACCTTGGTCTCTTCCTGGGTTGGACATTCAACTCACCTAGGAAGCATGCAGGAGATATCCTAGGCTCATGCCCTCACCATGTCAACTAGCTCTTTTCAATGGAGGGGAGAAGCAGCACGACTGTGAATGATTTTGCTTTTCACCCTATCTTTAAGGCTGAGACCCCCTTTGGAGGAAACTAATTTCCCGTGCCTGTATCCCTGAACTTACTGTTTCAGTAACTACAGCTTTGCCTTCCTGCTTAGCTCTCTTCGTAACAGCAGTCTGTTTCAGTGCAGATGCGGCACTAATCATCTTTCAACCATGCTCAAATCTTCCCTGACTTGTGAGCAAGATTTGAAGATAGTTGAACGGCTCTCATTGGGGCAGGTTCCTAACTTGGGGTGGACAAGCAATTCTTGAAGAAGTGCAATGTTTCAAGCCATGAGGCCTGAGTAGGCTCAGACTGGGAAAAAACCACATGAGCCTGCCTACCTGTGGGCGCACCTCCAAAAATTAAAGCTGGATAATTTACCACTGTGGTAATAATCAAGCATGCTTGCATGCTAAAATTGAATAATTCAGAGAAGCCCTAAGGCCATAGCATCATATTTTATAAAAATTTTAACAGCATTTTACTGCAAAACAAAGTACAGTAAGATACCAAGTACTTGGATAACAACGCTTTCCATGGAAAACACCAGAGACTCACTACAGGAAGGCAGATGACTTTCTTACGACAGGTTTTTCATTATAGTATGGATGATGTGGGGGATTCGTGTGTCAGTGATTGTACAAATATTGTTATATTTGGAATTTTTCTTTCATTTTTCATTTAGTAGTTTGACCAGAAGTTCAGCCAGAACATACCTTTTATGGTTATTTTGTTGCGTGGGGTCGTGTTGTCATAGCAACAGTGTAGCTGAGGTCAGGCGGTGCAGTCCTGTGGAGGATGATGAGGATGGTAATTTGTGAAGAAGCAATAAAGCGTTGGCGTGTCCGGGGCTGAAGCGGTGCATACGTGACCCACAGGCAGTGCACCTCACTGCTGAGAGGCACTGTTTATTTTCTCAGTGTCTGACTCTGGCGTGTAGTGCCAGGCTGCTCACCACAACAATAGTGTTTGGAGCAGGAATCCCAAGAGAAGCCTCCGGTCTTCCTGTCTTGTGAACAGAACTTCCTGTCTGGACGAAGGGAGGGGTTGGCCATTTATTTATTTCCCGCTCCGCTTGAAAAGAAGTCGGGGAAACTTTCTTTATGCAACGGGTTCATTACGATCTGTGATTGTTATTAGCATGCATTTGATGTCAAGGTTAGCACACAGGTATACGTATCTAGACGAAGGTAACAATAGTGGAAAGGGTACTTCAAATGATAATGATTATTATTACTATTGCAGCAAGGATGTTGGAAAGGTTGTGAATCAGCCGCATGCTGAGAGCTTTCCGCTCTTGCATCTGGCTTCTCCTGTAATTTGCCAGCCAAGGGAGCACAGCAAAGCTTGTCTTCTTTGATGATTCATTTCCTTATGCAAATATGTTGCCCTTGGATGCTCAGTTTCTAGATATTGTTTTAAGAGTGGATGTCTTGCACTGGAGAGTGTCGTTACGTAACTCACTGAATTCAAATGTATGCAAAGCAGGGATTCCCATAGTTTGAATTCGGGCAATTACTTATCCCATTGACACATACAAGGCCCCTCAGTGCTGTTTGTTTATTGTGCCAGAGTTGTTGGTTATGTTACATAAATATTTTCTATAATTAGGATCGTTTTGATGTTATTTATTTTCCTGCCATTTGTGTCTGGTTATTGTTAATACTGGCAGCAACTAACAAAGTAAGTGTTTTGTAATAGTAGGGTGCAACAACAATATTGTACATTACAGCAAGAGAACGTTATCCAGGAGTAAGGCTGGGCGATTTTTTTTGGCTGTATCATGATATATGATATATATCACGATATGTTTAACTAGCCTCCCAAAACAAATGTTATTTTCAATCATATCATGCCTAAGATTGGGCATTCATACGGTCACCGTCTGTGGTCAACACAGACCTTTTTTTTTTTTTTTTTTTTTTTTTTTTTTTGCAAACGAAGACGCCAGTGTAATCTGCTTCATGGCTGGTTTATTTAAAGTTTTCTGTGGTGTGTGGGGAGATGTTGACATGCGGACTTTAAAACATTCTTCATTATGCAATGGATGATTTTTCAGGTGGTGGAAAAAATTTGTGGTGCTGCGACCTTTTGTGGCAATGGTTTTATGCCATGTTTTACAAATTATGGCATTTTGTTTGACATGCTCCTTTTAAAAACCAAACCACTGCCAGTAAATGTTTCTCTTTGGAACTAGCTCGTCTGACTTGTCTTCAGTTACAGTCTCATTCCCTTCCTCGTGTGAAACTCCGGCTGTCACCATATTTTTCCCTATCAGGTAGAATATAAACACGCATGCTCATTGCAGTGTGCCAGGCAGAAAACTTTCTGCTTTGGAGGGAGGATTAGTGATGCATTCGCTCAAAAAAACTCTTAAAAGCTTAATATTGCCAAGGCAGTTTATACTCAATGGTTCTGATAGACCTATTTTAACCATCGTACGTGGAAAAACTTTTGATACATGAAGTATATTCAGTATATCGCCCATCCCTGCCAAGGGCACCTGTTTAACTCAGTATGTTTGGGTTAGAAGCTCAGGGTTTTAAAAAGAGGGAGCCAGACTCATAGCTGGTAAAAGGTTATTTAAAAATGTTTTCAGTGGTCTTGTAATTTGAAAATATAGTAATAAAATAAAATCTAATTTGGCCTTGGCACAGAAAATTCCATATAAAATTTTGTTTGGGTGGCAAAAATGTCAAGGCCAACCCAGCTAAAACTACTGTGAGGCTAGCCTTATTCCCCTTGTGGCCCATGACCTTCCTTCCTTCCTTGAATTAACCAATAGTGTTATCTCTCACTGCATTTGCTGTTAGTAAATGCCAAAACTTCAAAGCTTCTTCAGTGATCACTAAAAATGAGTACAATGATTGTTGTGTTTATGGTCAGAGAGCAGCTTGCATTCTTTGTTCAAACCTCTTGTACTAAATTTGTCCTGTGTCCTCTCTGCCCAGGACCCCGGTTCATGCTGTGATTCAGAAGAGGAGGAGGAGGAGGAAGAGGTGTGCTCCACAGAGCGAGCGGGCGCAGACCAGCGCTATGATGAACATATGGATGAAGCTGCTGAGGAAGAAGGCCTAAAACGCTACCGTGAGGCTCGAGCCAATGAAATGTTCCCCGATGAGGTGGACACGCCCCTCGACGCTCCAGCTAGAATCAGGTCGGTAGCGTTTCTTTTATGTTTTTTGTTTTTTTTACATTTCCTTTTGGGATGGAATATTTATTGTTTCCTGTTTGTTTGGGTTGCCGTCCTGTTATCGCAGGTTCCAGCGCTACAGGGGGTTAAAAAGTTTCCGCTCGTCACCCTGGGACCCCATGGAAAACTTGCCCCTCGACTATTCGCGTATATTCCAGTTCCAGAGCTTTGAGCGCACTCGCCGCCGCATATTGGCTGAGGCTGCAGCTGAGGAGGATGGAGCCATGGTAAAGTAGACAACAGTAGTTGTCTTCAGCTGTAAATGCTCTCATGTTTAACCATGATTTTTGGCTTCACTCACTCTGCTGTCCTCCTGGTTTCAGGATGGCTGGTATGTGACCCTGCACATCATTGATGTGCCTTTTTCTGTGATGGAGAGTGTCCAGTCAGGCAAACCTCTGGTTCTCGTGTCTCTCTTGCCCCACGAACAGAAGGTATTCACATCTGAAAATGTTTCCTTTTTGTAAGCAAAGCTGCACCAGCTACACAGAATAAATTTTGCTGACCTCATTTTTTTTTTTCTTCTGTGCATAGATGTCAGTCATGCATGTTTTGGTGCAGAGACACCCCAGCAACACAGAGCCGATCAAATCTAAAGAGGAGCTTGTGTTCCACTGTGGATTTCGGAGATTCCGAGCTTCTCCCATCTTCTCTCAGCACACATCAGGTAGAAAACCTACTAAATTCATCCAGTACATTTATCAGAACAAATGGCAGCAGTGATCCTGCATAAACAAACTTAAATCAAACGCATTGCCAGAGATGTATCAAGCCAAGGGCTTGTAACGTCCAACTTCCTGCATTCTCGACTGACCGGTAACTGACTGATCCGTCTAACTAACATATCGTTTAGCGCTTGGCTTTAGCTATCAAGAAGAGATAAAGCTTGCCAAAGTAAGTCACAAACCGCGATAATGTTTGTAACAACAAACCAAATCAAACAGTTAAATCGCCCTCACCGAGCTGAACATGGGCATTTTAAATAAGCTAACAAAGTAACGTGGTTAAAGCGAAAACTATCCAGAGTTTAGAGCTAGCCGCAAGCTAGCAGCCTCGGTATGAGCAAAAGATCCGACCAGTTATGACGAAAATTATTGAGATGAGAGAAAAGGATATCCTGTTATCTGGTGAGTTTATAAACACTTGAAAATTATACAAGAACCTGACATTTTCTTTGTTATATAAATCTGTTCTACTTGCTTCTGTTTGGCAAGGTAAAATATGTCAGATAAGGGTGGATGTACAGCAGCTCGTTTTGAGTCACTTACTTATATTTGCCTCTTTCCAAAAGCAGAGCACTTTATTTTCACTTGTTTCACTGAGAGAAGAACCTGTAACTTACTGCAGTTGAGGGCAAAAATCAGTAAAAAACATAAATAAATCAGATATCATAACCAGCCAAGATGCAGACTAAACACAGTGTTTTAACATCTGGTTCATATTACAAGTAAATCTTGTAATATTGAAACACACCTGGTGCTAATCTAGGATCTATTATTCCACGAATTTAGTGATGATGGGTCACCTGGAACTCGGTGGGTTCATTGTACCACTTGATTTTTTTTTTCTTTCTGATGTTGAGACGGTGTCCTTATACAGAACCACCTCTATGCATTTGCATTACAGCAGTGCTATTACTGTAATATTTGTTGTTATAATGCTAAGCGGTGTTCTTTTGGAAAAAAAATATAATAAGGTATGATCCAGTAAAAAACATAAACTTAACCTTTTTAAATTATTGACATTTTAATTAAGATGTCTCGATCTTAAGCTGAAAAAGTCAGAAACTGAAAAATGTCTTTCCACCATGTAAGGTCGACTTTCGGTTCTTTACAAAACAAGAACTGTTAATCAAGTTACTTTATTAGTATAATGATCTTAAAAGCTACTTCTGGAAACAAGATATCTGTTGGATATATTATTATTATTATTATTATTATTATTATTTTTTTTTTTTTTTCCCACCTTTTTTTTTTTTTTTTTTTAGCTGACAAGCATAAGATGGAGCGCTTCCTCAGACCAGATGCCCCCACTGTAGTGTCACTGTATGCCCCCATCACCTTCCCCCCTGCAGGAGTCCTGCTTTTTAAGCAAAGGAATGATGGTGAGATGGAAAGTCCTGTTTACTTCAACACAAGTAAATTTAATTAGTGGCCTGGCTGCCCCCAAGTTAAACTTTAGACCATTCATCCTGTTGGTGGTTTTGATTAATTATCCACTTAAGCAAATTCTGTACTGGGCTTTGAGCACGTGTTCTTCTTACTGTGTCTTTCTAGGCATCCAGGACCTTGTGGCTACAGGCACTCTGCTCAGTTGTGACCCTCAGCGTGTTGTGCTAAAGAGGATTGTTCTGAGTGGACACCCATTCAAAATTAACAGGCGCTCTGCTGTTGTTCGTTACATGTTCTTTAACAGGGGTGAGAGGACGTTCTCATACTATTATTACTGTAACTGCAGACATAATTCATAATTTTTCATTTATATTTTCTTGACTTTCTTTTACAGATGATATCATGTGGTTCAAGCCAGTGGAGCTGCGAACAAAATGGGGTCGGAGAGGTCACATCAAGGAGGCCTTGGGTGAGAAAATTTAAGAATAAAACCCTGTGTCTGTGTCTCTGTGCCTTTTTTGCTGTGGATTCTCACTGCAATTTCTTATTTTTCAGGAACACACGGTCACATGAAATGCGTGTTTGACAATCAGCTACGCTCTCAAGACACTGTGCTGATGAATTTGTACAAGAGAGTGTATCCTCGGTGGACGTATGACCCCTATGTGCCCGCGCCTTTAACTTGGGTGAAGAAAGAAGGCACTGTGGAAATGGAAGACTTGGATATGGAGTAGTGAAGGGACAAACTGACAAGACATGTAATAACAAAACATCCATGTGGTTTCAGGACACTTTCAAAAAGTGGAATGTGTATTAAATAAACCTATTTTGATCCAAAGTTAAGCTATCTTGTTCCATTTTGCATCCAAGCCTCAAACATGCTGCAGAGTTTGTTTTGACCACTAGATGGCAGGAATGGATAAGTATTAATAAAGCTTCCTCAGTGTTTGTAGAGCATCTCACTTTTTCTTTTTTCCTAAATGGGTAAAAAATATTTGAGTCACTGCCTCTAAACAAATAGTTGAGTGCACTGAGTGCTTTATGATTAAACAAATCTGAGAGCTGGTACCACGACGACTGGGTGAGTTCAGTAATTTAACATTAGGCATGTATCGAACTCATTACATGGGCAACACTTTGAAGTCATGCATGTGTGGCTTAATGCCTACGCACATTAAAATGTAGAAAGCTAGGACGAAATTATGTATCGATAATGGCCGAGATACGTGAGGAACTTTAATCATGGAAAGAGAACTCCCAAGTCGCACTTTTAAGGAAAAGTTCTTTTCTGTAATCGCTTAATGAAATGCTGTTTAAGATTTGGAAAAATCGCAGCTTCGAGCATTATTTATGTTATCTTTTATCATACACATGCCTCAGTATAGTTTACTTAAAAAATATAGGCTGAAGACCTAATAAATGACTTGAATTTTAGCACAGAATGAAACAACAATGGCGCAAAATAGAAGACGAAAACCATTTAAGCCATTTTGAAATGCATGGCATTGCCACTATTACATGAGTAAGAAGCCAAAAGGTTGAATACAAATTGATCTCGGCAAAATTCACTCTTGCTACACTTTCCTGTACATGATAATTCCCTGATGTAATTTACGAATCGAGTGCATGACATTGTATGAGCACTCAAAAATAAAAGCACTGATAAGACTTTGCCTCCTACCAGCAGCGTTTAGCCCCACACACACACACACACACACACACAGACTCTGGCAGTTTGGCTCTTCATGGTGGTCTTGCCCTGACCTGTAGCCTTCTTTTCAGTTCTAGTCAACACACACACTCAGATCATAACCCCCGTTAATTTGAAACTAAAGCTGAAATGCTCTACACTTTTGCGTCCTCCCCTGCGCCGTACTTTCTTTCTTCGGAGAACGCTGATTTATGAATTGCAATATTTATCGTAAAAACTGAGCCCATGCATGCCTGCAGCAACATGATTCATCTGCGGACTCTGTTGGGATTGCACCATAAAGGCATGCCAGTATGTCTGGGAAACCTGAAGGTGAAGTCTTTTGGATGAAGTGGAGAACATGATCCAAGAAAAGAAGACGGAGGGAGGCAAAAAGTTCACCCTGTGCATTTTTGTTTGAGAACAGTGGAAAAAAAATTACATAAATTGAAAAAAAAGACAATGCAAGAAAGACAAATGTCCCTGCTGTTTTTGGAGCCGGGGAAGGTGGGAGCACTGGACAGTTTTGAGGTAACACTTCATATATTTAGTACTTCGCTATGGATTCATACAGGGCCACAGCAACAGTGATGTGTTGAACACATCTTGTTCAGGCTGAGAGGCAGAGTATGCTCTGCCGCTAAAGGGGAGGGGGACTTCAATACCCCGATGATGGAGAATGCTCTTACACTAACACATACAAAAATGGAACTGTATTTAGATGCGTGCACTACATTTTTCCCTGACACTATCAATTTGAAACAGATAAACATTTAGCTGTTTGGGGACCAACTGCGACGTGGTAAGACTGAATCCAGCCCATAAGTGAAGTGTGTGTTTGGCAAAGGCCACCCTCTGAAGACTTGAATGCTGGTGACTTAGTGCTGTTTGGATCAGGAATGTCTTGTGGTTCCCAGTTCACTGCCACCACACTCAGTTGGCTCTCACAGAAGATATAATGGGTGAGAGATTTTTCCGTTGGATGTGGATAAAGAAACGGAAGGAGAGAAAAGGGGCAGCGAGGGAGTGAGAGATAAGGGAAGAACTAGTTGATGTTCTGCCTGAATAAAGCCAGAAGTGGTGGGAGGAAGCAGTCAAAGGAATGTAAAAAAAAAAAAAAAAGGGGATGCATAGAATTTGGAAATTAAAATAAAACATTAGTGGGTGAGAGAGAGAGAGAGAGAGAGAGTGAAATGGAGGAGTGTGAGAGTCTGAGGCGGTGTGGGCGAGGGAGTAAGGAGAGCGAGAGTGGCTGGCGTTTATGGATTGCAGATGTGGCGCTATGGGGTTTTGGCAGGGGCCATGCGCGCCTGAATCCTGCACCGGCTGGGTGGCACCGGGGTGAGAGCGAGGTCACTGCACCGCAGCACACAGCCCATAAAACACTGACTAGTGGGGGAAAGAGAGAAAGAGAAGATAGGCCTTAAACGCACACTAAGCCGGGACTGCATTGCAGAGTGGGCGAGCAGATTACATTTGGGGTGCAATCACACACAAGCGGACCCAAGCAAGAGTCAGGCTTGGGTCAAGTCATATGTTAATAAAGCTCAGAGCTGATGAGCTTATCTCAGCTACAAAAGATGAGTTTTCTGTAAACAAACTCTCCCTGCCCCGCCCATCAACTATGACAACTCACACCATCTCTTCTGTTGACAGAAAACTTTCCACTTCTGCACTTAATGCTAAATTTAGTTTATACAGTACAAAGGAGCAGCAAGCTAGCCAAGTGTAGACCAAAAGTGTTCAACTCGTGGTTTTTCTCATAGGCTCATCCTGTAAAGTTGGCCATTTCTCGTGCCATCCTCAGGCCAACCTCACTGGATCTGGTCCAAGCAAAAATGCTCATTAAAAAAATGCGAAACTGTACTTGTTTTATTTTATTTCTTTGCCAAACTCATTAGAGTTACAGTTCTGAGAATGAACAATATGACTGCAATAATTTGCCTCAAGTAGGCCTATTTAAGTTTTAATGGAGCAGAGAGTGTTGCTGACACACTCTGCGCACAGATATATTTGATTAGTAACCTTAGGTTTATCATACCTGTACAGTAATTGGCACGCATCTTTACATGACCTGTGTATACATATGGCACTATGTACACTCTGAACAGCACACAGTACATATGGTTTACTGCAAATTAAACTTTACTTGCAGCAAAATTCTAAAGGTGGGATATGAAGCAGTCATTAGCTGCCTTTGTGTGTTTACAGGAGAAAAATGTTCTGCAATCAAGTAGATATTGGCAAAAATTATTTTGGCACAAATTTCTAAGGCACTCCTTAGAAACAATGCTGCCTACGTGCTATGGACCTTGTTTGCTTGAGTAATAGTGAGATTTAGTATAAAGTTATCGTTATTATGTGTATTATCGCTCGCACATCTGAATATTTAAATTTGACTAATTATTTTATTTTTGCTTAAATATTTTCCATCCATCGATTTTTTCCTAACCCCTTGTCCAAATGCAGTTTGCAGGGAAGCTGAAGCATATCACAAGTGTTATAATTTTTATAAAGTATTAAGCACAAAAAATAAATAAATTGAAGCTCACTTACATGTGAAATGTAAATGAGTTTTCACGCATGCTTTTGCTGATCAAAAACACAATGCAGATGACTAAAAACGATTTAAAAAAATATTCCAGTAAAATGTTATTATGTTTTCAAAACACAAAAAAAGATTATCTGGCTTTTAAGTAATATTAATATTGTGTCAACTCAGAGCTGATTACGTTTTTGATGCATCGTAAAACCAAATGACAGCACCCGTATTAAATTAAAAAACAAACTTTATCAAGTGTTTTGGAAAAATTATGCTTTTTGTAACATTTTCATAAACGTTTGACGAACATCTCACGTGCTCCCCTGTTTTTGTAGGTGCTGCCTGACAATACTTGCATATTAGGTCAGCTCTGTTTTTCTCTTTCTTTTGTGTTACCCTTTCTTCCCTCTGTTGTTCCCCTTTTTCTCCCTCTTAGCCTGGTCCTGACTCCCTGGTTCCTGGGGCTTGGCCAAGGCTCGTGTCCCCAGAGGAGCCAGAGAGGAGATGGAGAGGGGGCAGCAAGGGGGTGCTGAGACCGACTCCAAAACCACAGCTGCAGCAGCAGCCCCTTCTTTCCTTTCCTTTCCTTTCCTTTCCTTTCCTTTCCTTTCCTTTCCTTTCCTTTCCTTTCCTTTCCTTTCCTTTCCTTTCCTTTCCTTTCCCATCCTCTCGCCTGGCACACTCCCCAGCTCTGCCATTAATCAGAGGGGAAAGGGTATTTTAGTGCATGTGTGTTTGTGTGTGAAAGACAAAGATGCTGACTGTGTGAGTGTCTAACTGAGTGTTTATGTGTATCTATGTGTGTGTGTTGATAGAGAGCTGGATGGGTCCGGAGTGATGGTATGGAGACCAGGATCTCACAACAAAGCCGGAGAGTTCACCCAGAGAACAAAAGGAGGAGGAAGGGGGTTGACAGACATAAAGCCTGGTGAGCAGATTGGGACTGCCAGCGACGAAAAGGAAGAGGTAGACAGATGATCTGCAGAAGTTTTAAGGATAACAGGATGAGTCCAAAGCATCTAAAGATGGTCCAAACCTAGTTTGTAACAATCTGAAATCCCTCTGATCCAGATTGTTTGGGGCATTTTTTAACAAAAGCGCTGCAGCAACACCTGCACACCAATCTATAATAGGCTCACAAGGCCAACAATCCATGACCTCAGATGTTAACAAATGTCATCAATATTCCCTTTAAGGTGCATGCTGCCTCTCTACTTTCCTTCCTTCACCCTCTGATTATCCAGGTGGGAGTGAAATCTTTAAAAAAAGAAAAGAATAAATTCCAACCTGCTCTGCTTTCACCCCCCAACGGGCCTCCAAGAGTGCTTTTCTGCTGATATCACTGCACAGAGACCTGGCAAGCCAATCTCTCCCCAGCTCTATCATTCCCTTCTCCCTGCTTCCTGCCCTGATGATGTCACACACCATATGGTTTTCGGCAGTATCAAGCCGGAAAAGAGATTTAGTCAGTGGAGGGGAGAAGGAGAAAAAAGGAGGAGGGCTGGAGCTGCGCACAGGTTGGACACAAAAAACAAAAGGTCTGCTCTTCCCCCTGTGTGCACTGTGAGTAGAAGGTAGAGAGAGAAAGCGAGAGAGGAGGGGTGGCGGAGTGGGAGGGAAGGGGAATGTTTGCATTGTGTGAGGCTAATGAGGAGAGACCAGGGAGCAGAGACCATGCATCGGACAGCCATGTGCTGCACAGGCGCCCGTTGGATTGGCCTACACACATGTGCGCACACATAGATACACAGATTTTAACATAGTTACTGATACCCACACTGCAGTTCAGGGGGAGGCCAGATATGTGTTGCACTACTTACTCAGTTTCAGTATCAGTCGAAAAAATATGTTCCCATTTCAATCTCCCCTTAACACCGGATCACATAACTGTCTGGCAGTCATACGCGGGCAGAAAATTACCACCTAAATGCAGTTAATCTGCTTTAAAGAGCATTTTAGCATCTTTCAGCTCATGATTTTGGATTTTTCTTTTCTGCCACAACTTTACTGTCCTGAAGGCAAATGTTCATTAAAAAAAAGAGAAAAAACCAACTGCATGCCTGCTCAGCCTCAAACTGTAGAAAAAGTTGGCAACTATCTGGTGATAATAGAGCATTTAACTGCTAAAGTGCTAGATACATATGCATCTCTGAGGAGGCGGTGGAAACCCAACCGCAGCTAAATGGAGAGTGAGCACTGGATGTATGCCATATCAGTGTCAGTATTATGTTTATTTCACATGATTTTTCTTGATTCTTCCAGTGTAAGAAAATGGAAATTTGAATTATAATTACATAAACAACAGGATAAACTCCCTCAGCTGAGGGAGAGTCACTGGGCTCAGCTTAAAGCTCAGAAGTAGACCTTAAATGAACATTTTGAAATTGTGCTTTTACCTCTATGGTAGCTCAAAGAATGTTTCCTTGCACCTTTAAAACACAATTTCACTGCAATATCTAATACAATCAAAAAAGATTTCACCATGTTAGCTGCCTTGCTTCCATTATAAAGGTTTAAATGAATTCTATTTACCATACAGAATTAATACTATTTATTTAAGGCTCTTATCTCAGTGATTGCAAGAATAGGTGAAAAATCCAGCTTCCTAAAATGCTAAATAAATATTGTTTATTATTATTATTTTTTAAGCGGCTCCAATATTTTTGTATATTTTAATTTAATTTATATTGATTGACTTGATACATTAACAAACTGTGAAGGTCAAATAGTCGAAAATGTTTAAAGAATAAAATATGCTATGGTGTGAGTATTCTCAACCCAGTAACTATCTTGCATTTATTCATCCCCCCACACCACTCTTGCCTTTCAAGTATTTCTTATCTGGCACTAATCATGGCAAGATAATTGTGCATCACCATCAGATGGGCAACCCAGAATAGAGGCCAAACGCACACAACAACTCTGCTTATTCAGATGACATGCCTTGCACGCCTATGCACTAAAGCTGTCGCGCAACTGCTCATTACAATGAATTAAGAGAGGTCTGTGTGTAAATGTTGAGCCTACCATTCAATTTTTGGTGGTGAAGGGAATCTGAAGCTGGAGGGGTGTGCGTCTGGTATGGTGAGGCGGCCACAGCCAGCATCTGGAGATATGTGTGGCCATGTCCACTGGAAGGAAGGAAGGAAAGAAAGTAAGAACGGACGGAGAGATGATTGATGAGAATGAAAGACAGAAAAGAGAGCGAGCAAAAGACCTGATGTTAGTAGTTGAGAAAAGTGTGGAAGATTACACTCAGATAGTCTGTTTCAAAGTGTTAAAATTACTTTGAGACTGTCCTGTCTATTGTCCAGACCTGCTTTGTCTCTGCTGGCAGACAGAAATGGAGCAATAATAAGGTGATTGCAATATTCGTCACTCAAATTCTTAATTGAAACAAGGTGGACTGGGCCTTAGAGACACGATGACCCTGCAACATATCTGATCACAGATGTCTGAAGAAGTTGGCTGCAGTCGTTCACACTATTCAACGCCTCACTGTGTTTCCATATCCACCAACCATCGGTGAGATATGTCACATGTACAACTTGCAATGCTCACACTTGGAGAAACTGTGGGAAAGGTGTGTGATTTAGAGAGTGACAGCAAAATGTTAAGGGATTTAACTGTTCAACCTGCCTTATCTCCAGCTCTGGTTCCTGACCAAGTGTTGGTCTTTGGGAAAGTAGTCAGGCACAGGCTTTGGGATGTGCTCCCTGGGCTGTGTCTGGGGTTTTGCGCTTGCAACTTTAATTGAATCATTGCTTACAACCAGCAATTTGGAGGCCTTTTCAGTTCATTAAAAGTTCAGCCATTCAGGTTTGCTGTGCTCCAGATTACGGCATGTTAAATTGTGTTTTGACAGGCTGGAGTTTAATGTCCAGCACAGGCCTCAGGAGGCTGATTGATTAAAGAGATAACGGCTGTCTGGGAAGACAATAGTTGTACCTAGAGACACACAAAACAACTGAAATTAAGAAACTTTTATGTAGTTTTATATTTGGGAAAAATGGTTTATTTGTGGCATATTTGCTTTTATTGGACAGTCAGCAACAAAGAGGCATAAAACACAGAGGGAAAGACAGGGGATGACAAGCAACACAAGTCCCTAGCTACATATGAAATCGTGACCGCGGAGTCATGTGATGACTCTTTCCTCAGAGCCTGAGCACATGCCACTGTTGTTCATATCAAAACCACTGTATTTGCCTTTAATCTCATCTGTCCAAGCTTTTCTGGTGCGCTCACTATTAGACAGCGTATCGATATGTTTGCAAGCAACAAACGCGATCATGCTTGGGTGGTACTCCTCCTTAAGTGTTGTTATAGCGCTCTCAGAAACATGTGATATAAAAAAAATGATATTAATTGGTTATGATGCATCAGTAAACTGGTCAAACCCTGGGCTTTGAAGACAGACTTCTAGTTTGGCTTGAATAAAACCAGTCTTCAAAGGCTGATTGAATGCATATTGTTGGAACTATTCAAGTTCTTGTATTATTTATTGGTTATGAAACTACATTACACATTTACTGCAAATTATAGTTACTCTTCCCACCCTCCCCTGTCCTTAAATGACTAGTTTTGAGTATTGCACATAGTGAATGATAGGCTGCTTAATGCTACTAAGATTAAAAGGTTGTGTCTCTTTTTATATCAATTTTGCAAAACAGATATAGTCGCAGTCTACTTGTGATTAGACCATTAAAAAAAAATAGTTTACATTTTAAGGCATCAATTAGATTGTTCTTTATTCATTGTTCTTTACAGATGTGTCATAACTCCTTAATAAAAAAATCATATAGCAACTGAAAATTTCTAGGCAAAAGTAAAGCCTACATATGTCTAATCTGTCATATTAAATGCTTTCTGCAAACAAATAATTGGAATTAATAAAAATCCGAGACAGCTATCGTGTAAATATTGAGACTATTAGGATTTAAGTGGGTAAAAATGCTGCCAGCCCTATACTCCTTTTTAAATCTGTGTTAATTAACGAGAAAGAAATCTACGTATAGCCTATCTGACAAAATGACATCACAACAATGTTTCCTTTGGTGGAAACTATTTTGGACTATGAATTGAAACACTGTCATATCCTTGATAGAAGATATTTATCTCCACCTACAGAAAACTGTCTCTCTCTGTCTGTGAGGTTATCATCAGTTCATCAAGGGAACATGGAAGTCAGAGACAATACCTTCCCCAACTTCACCAGGCACTAAGTTTTGAAGCAGAGCATTTCAGTGAAAGACCAGCACCTTGAGGTTGGATAATTTAAAGAGGAAGAGGCCCTGTGTGCTTTATGACATTGTCAGCTGCTGCTGCTGTGATCAAAACAAACATGAATCGGCCTCAGTTTGGTAAGTGTTTCACCGAATCACATTGGCTGTCTCTCTCAATATGATGGCAAAATAATCTGTTTCATCAATTTCAGTCTGCGGTCTTAAAAAAAAGCCTTTGGATGGTTATAGAAAGGCTTGAGGCCTGAATAACATAATCCATCCAAATGCAGTTAAAGGTGATGATTCCTGCTTGTTATAGTTTGCAGACAGAATCAAAATGTACTTTTTCAAAGGTACTGAAACTAATTAGGAGCCATAAACACACACAGCATTTTTGTGCACATGTTTTGTTTGATTTGTAATGACAGCTCAGAGTGCAACTGATACAAAGGGAGTCTAAGGCTTTTTATTAGTCTACAGCTAATGTTCACTAATGCTCAGCTCAACTACTCTGCGTGAAAAGATACTAAGGTACAGCGTTTACTTAAACGTTTACTGCTACTTTAACCTTCTCCCGAGAGACATACTGTACTTGTACTCAGCTACATTTGGCAACTGCAGTCGCTTCTTAAATTAAGAATTAGTACACCACACATATAAATACCCTGCTATGCAGCATATAAAGCACTTCAAATCGACTCAAATGCGACTCATTACATCATTAAAGACCTTTTAACGTGTTAATGACTCAACAAGATAATCATATAATGTAATATAGTTGTTAGAAGTAAAAGTACCTAAAGCTATTTGTTGTAATTTTTAAATGGAAGCTGCTGGGGGGGTGTTTGTACTTCTGAATGATTCTTACATAACTACGCATTTTATCGTGAAAATGAACGATGACTATGGCACTCTCTCTGTGCTTACCCTTAATATGCAGCCGTCTCTCGTTGACATTCTGGCGAACGACGTGGCTGACTATCTTATCTTATCAATATAACTGGTTTATAAGTTACTGTACGTTTGTCATATGGCGTTCACAAATTAGAGGCCAGCGCTTTCCGACCTTTTCATCCCCCAACATCACTGCAACCCGCGTCCCACTCTTGATAAGGCCTTTGGGACTCACTGCCATTGGGTGTCGCTGTGCGCGTAAAGTCTCAGCCGGCAGGTTTGGTCCGACCGGACCTCAACACAGTCTGAAGTGTCAGACAGTCTTGTTAACACGTGAGAAATTCAGTGTGTGGAAGAAGGTGAAAGAGGGGGAGACGGGAGAGAGGGGGCTGCAAATTTACGCGGAAGAGAAGTTTTCGACAGAGAGCTGGACACTGAGGGAACCGCGGAGATCTTATTGAGGGAATGCCGAAAAGGGGAGAAGACATACGGCCAGAGCACCAGACATGAGTCCGAGGTAAGATTGAGAAACGGGCAGAAAGGCGGGGATGGCATACAGGCAGACGTGTCAGAATGAGCAGTTTTATTGAATTACAGAGATGAGTTGATCCAATTACTGTATGTTTCCCCAGGTCTTTTCCTTTTGAACAGATTGATGTAACCCGTACTGACAGAGACGGTAACATCTGGATTATAGCACCACCGCTCATTTGATATACAATATTTCAGACTTAGGTTTTCTGTTGATATTTTGCAAACAACATGCAAGTTATTCAACTAAACTGGAAATGGTGTGAAAAAAACGTTGTGCTGGCACAGAATAGGAAACTGTAATATAACAGATATTAGATAAAGTTTCACGTAATTAATTTCAATACTTTATAGAGCAACTGCAAAGGACTTCTTCAGAAAAGGGAAATACCATTTCTGTTTATCTAAAAACCGTCTTCATGGCACTACAGGCGAGGGCGCACAGCTTTGACTTCATTACTTATCTTACAAAATATGACATCAGAGGAAGAGCTTGATTATTTTTAAGTAGCCAAGAAAAGGCCCTCGTGTCATCGAGTTGCTAGTTTCCCTTTGTATCCCAAAATCATACTGGTGTTTGGTTCAGTCTCCAATCCGGGTCATGATCGAGGGCTTTAACTGCGCAACAGGTGTTTTACCTGAGCTAGTGAGGGAGAGCGCGCGCGCGCGAGAGAGAATTTTAAGGTGCCCAAAGTTGATCTAACCTGCGTTAACTTTCCCTCTAACGCAGGCTAATTGTTTTCTTTAAGGCTCGTATTATGGCAGGTTTTTGTCAGGGGAGTTCTGGAGAAAAGGACACAGACACTTTTATTTTAACCGTTTTATTGATTTATTCAATGAAACGGCTTCAATTATAGAATATCAATACATGTATTCCCTCAATGATTTGTGATTGAACTTGATTGAATTTTGAGCTGAGTTTTGAAGAAAAATAAAATAAAATCAGCGTCGTTATGGAAGAAGTCTGACTGCTTTAAGCTCCTGACATGTTATTGATTCGCTGCAAGCTATTTCCGTCATTACGCTTCTGTCTAAAATTAAGGTGGGCTACCTAAGGATCATAGGTATAACACACACATATGTATACAATTGCTGCCTGTCTCTTTAAGACGATGTGTCGAGAAGTTCAAGTCGGGGTCACATGAAGTTCCTGCCCTCGATTTTACCTTTTAGTTTTATTATAGACTGACATCACACGGGGCGCTAAAACACTTAGGGCGCATAGAGGGTCCATTATCATCCCTGTGCGCGTTATTGCTCCGACTCCAAAATAGCTAAAGAAATTACTTGAAAAAAAGGGAGGAAAATGATGCTGTACTAAGCACGTATTTTTTTTATAGGAGGGGACGAGAAAGAGGGGAGAGGAGGGACAGAGAGACAGAGGGAGAGGGAGGAAAGTGGGTGGGAGGACGGACCTAAGGAGCGAAAAGAAATTCATATCAATTAATAATCATAAAAAAAAAAGAGCTGGCAGACGAGCTCGGAAAACTGGCATGGTTTTTTGGAGGCTGGCAGTTCAAAGCTGAAACGTCAGATATGACTCCCAGAGACTGCTGAGATGATCATTAAGGGAGACTTAGATCGGATGGCAGAAGACATCGGGCATGCAGGTAAGAGCTGATTTGTCGTACAGAGGCAAGAAGAGGGGAAGGATGACATTTCTATTTATAATGACTGAACTCTGTGCGTGCTTTCAGAAAGAAACTTCCTGGAGTCGATGAGATATTAGTGGAACTTGTTTTAAAGCATATGGCGTCTTTCTATGTTTTTTAAATCCTGTTTTAATTCGGACACGGAACATTGCACATGTTCTTTATAGCGCCTTTAATTCGCGTTGGTTGAAACATAAAATTGTTTAATTCCTTGTTCCTTACGTTAAAAAAAAATTGTCCCGTAAAGAGGAAGCTGTTAATTTGTATATTTGTTCAAGATCACGCCGATGTAACCGGCGGTTGGCAAATAAAAATAATCTGACATGCTTCGAGTACAAAACAAGAAAAAAAATCCCTCTGTAAAATCAGATTTTAACGTGTTTTATATTGACTGACATTAAAGTGTATTTTAAAAAACTTTAAAAAATATAAATAAATTTTTAAAAAGCTGTGTTTAGTAAAATAAATGTCTTATAAATTTGTCAGGGATGCTGCAACAACATCCTTGAAGTCCTCACTATGGATCTGTCTTTATGTGTAACAACGGCAGTGCGGAGCTTAGGTGAGGACAGAAGCGCAGGAGATCGTTATATGAATTTTTTTTTTTTTTTCGTGGGGGGTGATTTGCAGTGTATAAATTTCTGGTTTCCTCTGTACAAGTGGAGACTTTACACAGCTGCCTGGAAAGAGATGCTCTCTCAATGCTGCTGACAGGTCTGAAAAGGGAAAAAAGAGTTGCTATAAGAAACAGCTGTGTGATACACCTCGTAGCGCAATGAGGTGAAAACGGCCTGTTTCTGGAGATGATTTCATTTCTTTTTCTTCTTCTTCTTCTTTGGCGGAGATAAGGAGAAGCAGAGGGTAGATGAGGCGCTGCAGCGCAGAGGAGATGCATTCACTCGTGACTCGGTTTACTGCTCAGTGTGTGAAGGGCAAATTAAAACATTAGAAACCGAGAGGTCGGGTCCTCCCGGCGACTCACGAAGCCAGGACACGACTTTTTGCTTTGCGACATGTAGTTTTCCGATATATATATTTTTTAACAGTGAAATCAAACCCAACACCGAAGTTAAGAATTTACTACTTAATAATCGCACAGGGAAATAATAATAATAATAACTGTATCCAAGCAAGCTGCAGATATTATTATCATACATATTGTCTTTGATAATTGCTAAGGGAAAAAAAAAATCGAAATTAAAAAAGGAACGACTTGCTTTGAAAACTTTAGTATATCATTTTAAAAAAAAGCAAACAGGTACCTCCGTTATACTAGCATAGTAGTTTGGAATATTATAATGTCATGTTTAATATGACCATCTCGTTATCTCATTGTTAACTCAGTTACAATCTAGATGAAGAAGATGTCACTCTCATGTCTTTATCAGTAGTCTATTTCTAAATGTGTGATGACTTTTAGGATTATAGAAATATAGAAATCAAACAGGAAAATGATTAACTGTCCATCCTGTTTACTGATGTGACGAAAAAAACCAAAACTGTCAAATATAATCACTAATCATCACTGCAAACACCCAGTCTATTCATCTTTTTTCCAAACTTCAAACTCTAAAACAGTTCGCCTCCGTTGAGTCACAAAAATGACAAAATAAATTAGGTGGGCTGAAGTCGTAAAAAAGTACAGTAAAAGTCTTTGCGAAAAATTTACACTGACTTTGTATTTATTCTAAAATAAACAAGGCTATAGGAATATGGGTCCCAAATTGAAAAGAAAGAAAATAAAACATCAGCACAACGTTTTAAGCAGATGTGTGGCGTGTTTATATGACTGAGGCTGTATGCAGAGGTAGGAAGTTTAGTCTTGCTTCACCCTAAACCACAAAAGTGACAAAACAGACAAAACTTAGGAACAATGACTATTAATCTAATGCAAAAAGGTGAATGTCATTGCCATGAACTACATAACAATCATAAGAGATTTTCTAGCCTGTTGAGGGGTCTTTAAAAAGAAAGCTATCAATCTTCGAGGGAGCTGTAAGCTTCCCTCAGGAAACAGCACTGTATGTGCAGTCTTGAAGAATAACATTACAGCGCATGTTTAACATAACAAAATAAGCTGCTTTTGTGGCATATTATAGGCTTAAAATGTGTTTTCAAGCTCACGGCATGTAGCAGGTTCTCTTTAAGATGTGTTCTCTGACTAAATATTGCAATCATCGATAGCTTCCTAACAGGATGCAGTCAGCTTACACATGGCCTCAAGATCAAGCGTTTTATATTACATCTTTTACTGTAATGTTTCACTTTTTGTCAGGGGCTATAGTAAGTCGGGAGTTTAGGCTATTTAAAGGGCAAGTTGTAGCCTGTCAAACAACTCAAAGAGCAAAAGCAAAGAGATTTTTGTTGTCTTGATAGTAAACTTGCAAACACTTTGCCTGTTGTTATCACAAAACATTATTAAAAAAAAAATTGTTAGGCTGTATCCACAGGACATTGCAGGTGCACATAGATGTTGTACTATGTCAATTAAGAAAAAGATTTTTATGTACTGTGAAGAAGTATTTAATCGGAAGTCAGGATACAAAGAAGGCTTAGTTTTCTGCCAGGCTTTCTGATGCAATTTTTAAATATGCACTTCAAACCACATACAGGAGAGAATGTACACAGAGTCTGTTAACATACAGCTCAGAGTAACTAGTTATCAGCTCAGTGCGATGAAGACTCTGCAACAGCTCAGCAAGTTATGGAAATTACTTGGTCAATTCTTCATATTTACTTAGATCTTAAACACGTTTGATCTCATGTAAATTTCTAGTAAATTTTGTCCGCTGATTAATCAAAGCCGAAAAGAAGAGAAGCCAGCGGTGGATGCACTTCACATGACAGCTGGAAACAGGATGGAGTGTGAGCCCACGTACTACCCTTACTAGAACTGGCTTTTTAAAAGATATACTTCTGATCATACAGTAGTTCAGCTGTACGTGTGGAAATGACGACAGAACCTTTCAAAAAAATTCAAAATGAATAATTTTGAAAAAAAAATGGCATTTGTTGTTAAAAACAGATATTTCCTTTCATATTTATCGCATGATGCTTATCACATGATCACTAGCTGGACTTAACTGTGACTTGTCATTTGCCATTTTGTGAGTGATGACATTTCTGTCTGATTTCGCAGCTCTAATGCTGAACAATCAGCATTTAAAAAAATGCTCAGTTTTAGCAGTGGAAGATTTTTGGAGGAAAAAATCGACACATTTTGCTTGGGAATTGTCATAATTCCTCAGTAACTCATTTGTCAGGGTTTTTTTTTTTTAACTCATACTTCTCCATTCTTATGCTGAGTGTGTACACTTAATGAAATAAACAAGAAGTGAATGAGCTGGTGTCAGGAAGACAGTGATCAGATGGATGACACGATATTTATTTAGTTGCTTGTTTCCCATCAGTGAGACTGAGCCCTTAGGGACAGTTTGAGACGTTTAATCTTGTAAGTAAACTAGGCTCAGATGCCACTGTTTGAACAATACGTGGGATTTCATTCATGCAGCCAATGTAGTTTATTTTAAGCTTGGTGGAACAATTGCTGTCGGTATTTGAGCGTGTACCTGTGTGTGTTTGTGCGCCTGTGTGTAGGCGCACACTGGATCTTTGAAACCTACCTCAACGCAAAGTATTGAAACACCTAATGTTGATTTACATCCCGTGCGCTCAGTGTTCCTTATATGACTGGGCAAGAAGGGGAGCTGAAAGCCTGATCTTTTTTTGGATGTGTCCTTCCCCCACAGGTTTATACCTGCTTTTCGTCATATTAGCAAAACATTCGTCCCTAAGCTTTGTTTAAAACTGTGTGCAGCACTTCTGGAATACTTTATCAGGAAGCCAGCAATTACAAAATATATATTTGTGGTTCTCTGTCTTGAGCTCTTTCTCTTTTTTTTGCTTGCTTCAGAGAAAGTGAATGCAAGAACTTGAATTTCTTATAATGAGAAAACCACTGCAACTGCTCACCTTTTGCAAAAGTTCACTTCTACCGAGTGGCCTTTCGGTGCACTTTCCACACATAAGTTATGCACTTTACTGTCAAGGCTGGTCGATCTGCTTAAATAGCTGTTACGCAAATAATAAGTGAATCATAAAAGCGTAACTGTGAGCTTCCATTAAGACATATTAAAGTATTGTTTATGTTTTAAAAGAAAATCTGACAGCAGTTAATTCATCTTAATAAGTGCATCCATATGCAAGGTCTTTTTTTTAATGGTTTACATTATTAGCCCATTTGCTGTTAAAGCTTTTGGCGCTCAAACTTCTGAAAATATACTCTGATTTAATGTAATGTGTTTATTGTAACTTTTGATAGATTGTGATTATGAAATGCATCAATAATATTTTTAGTGGTGCAGAAAATTGCACATTAATTGGCTTATTCTGACTTGAAATGATGACTGCTGCATGACATTTTACAGATATCTGTTGTTGCAGGTGGTGGACTGAAGACAATGCTGGATGCCATGGAAGTTCCAAGTCATGCTAGGGATCTCCTCCTGCAGCTCAACAGCCAACGCACCAAGGGCTTCCTGTGTGATGTTATCATCGTGGTGCAGAACGCCCTCTTCAGAGCTCACAAGAACATTCTGGCTGCCAGCAGCCTCTACTTGAAGTCTTTGGTGGTCCATGACAATCTCATCAACCTCGACCACGAGATGGTGAGTCCAGGGGTCTTCAGGGTAATTCTGGACTACATCTACACAGGCCGCCTTAGTGAGGGAGACCCCACTTCTCCAAATGAACCAAATCTAGGGGCTGTCTTGGCAGCAGCCAGCTACCTTCAACTGCTTGACTTAGTGGCTTTGTGCAAAAAGAAGCTAAGAAGAAATGGCAAGTACCCTCCCCGCCCAGGTCCAGCATTTCTACCCTACTCAAAGATGGGGCCAAATAGCATGGGTTTAGGGAGTGGCGGCAGGTATAGGGTTTCTACTCCTGTCATTCAATCCTGTCCTCCAGGCGGAATTTTGAACAGCCATGGACCCCGGGCACTACCACCAGAGGAGCTAGTTCCACATCGACTAGCTGTTCATACTGGAGAGTTGTATGCTCCCACCTCCACCCCGGGCTCTCAGGTGTTCCCCTCTCTGCAGTCACCTCTGCCTTCCCAGCTTGGGCGCGCAGCCCTCCCCGACAGGAACTGCTCACCCAGCTTCGGCCTTGATCTCTCTAAGAAAAGCCCCACCTCTCAGTCTCAGCTCACACCTTCTCAGACCCATCTGGGGAACACTCATAATGACGAGGAGCGAGATGGGACTCTGAGTGACCGCACAAGTCCTATCCAGGGGACGAACGGCAGAGCTTTCCCCTCAGAAAAAATGGAATCAACTGACCAGGGAGGCTCTCCCACTCCGCCGCCTTTTCCACCTCTCAACCAACCGATAGCCCCGCACCTCCCCCACCTGCATCGCTCAGGTTCCCAGGGGACAGATCGCTACCCATGCCCTCCAAGTCCGGACACCCCTACGGAAGGCGGAGAGGCAGGCAGAGAAATGGGCAACATCTACCGCTGGGTAAAACACGAACCGCTCTCATACACAGCTGAAGATGAAGATGAGGATGAAGATGAAGAAGAAGGGGGTGAAAATGGAGACCAGCATCATAACCATCACAAGACTGGGGAGGAGAGTGAAGGAGCAGATGACAAGAGCGGGTCAGGCACAGAAGAGACAGGCAGCAGTGAGGGTCGCCCGTCCCCGACTGGACCAATGGGGAGGTTCCACATGCCGTACGAGCCGGAGAGCTTCGGGGACAATCTGTATGTGTGCATTCCCTGTGACAAAGGCTTCCCAAGCTCAGAGCAGCTCAATGCACATGTGGAGACACACACGGAAGAGGAGCTGTACGGCAACTCAGGTGGGGACATAGGAAATGGCAATAACAGCAGCAGCAAAAACATGAGCAGTAACACAAACGGTTATGGAAGCCTCACCAGTGGCAACACTCTGAATAGTTTGTCACACCTGGAGACCAAGTCGAGCCAGCTGAATCCAGCGAGCATTGGGGAGATGATTCGACCCTACCGCTGTTCCACCTGTGACAAGTCTTACAAAGATCCAGCCACTTTGCGCCAACATGAGAAGACCCACTGGCTGACACGGCCTTACCCCTGCAGTATTTGTGGCAAGAAATTTACACAGCGCGGTACCATGACGCGCCACATGCGTAGCCACCTGGGCCTCAAACCTTTTGCCTGTGACTCCTGTGGCATGCGCTTCACCCGGCAGTACCGCCTCACTGAGCACATGCGCATTCACTCCGGGGAGAAGCCCTATGAATGTCAGGTGTGTGGGGGAAAGTTTGCTCAGCAGCGCAATCTCATCAGCCACATGAAGATGCACAGCAGTGGAGGGACTGCAGGGAGCCTGACCACAGATGGGAAACTGAAGCTGGACTTTGCAGAGGGCATTTATCCTCTGAGTAAATACACAGCAGAGCATCTTGGACTGAAACAAGAGAAGGCTAGTGAGCTTCTCATCCAAGCGCAGCAGCAACTGGTGGCTGATGCAAAGGCCATGGAGAGCCTGTATCCACTCTCCAAACTGGCCTCTGAACATCTGGGCCTCACCCACGACAAGATGGACATCCTGGGCCAACCACTGCCCCCACAGGCCCTCTCCGAAGCCCGAACCATCGACCGCTACTCACCAAGTTAAGACATGTGATATCACCTATAAGTCTGTGTGCACACACAATTTGCAGTATCCTTATTCCATTCACCTCAACTCAATATCTCCTCTGCACCTCAGACTCAGGCCATAAACATTTGGTCTGCTAATGCACACCAAAATGTGTAGACTGTAAGTGCCTTTCTATGCATCTAATGTATCCTAAAGACCTCCTTCATAAAGGAGCTTTGTGCTATTACGTGACCAAGGGACACTCACTTAAAAAAAAGTACAGTATTTATGTACAGTGTATGCAAAGAAACTTTTTTTTCTATGATTACAGCCATTGAGCCAAAGCAAAAAATTGAAAACCAAAATGAAAATTGTTTTATTTATTTTTTATTATGGTGGAATCCAAAGGAAAAAAAAACTGTCCCTGACCCTAAACCTGTGTACTATTCAACTTTGTAAAAAAAAAAAAAAGAAAGAAAGAAAGAAAGAAAAAGCACATAAGGACAAATTTCAGGGTTTGTCCAGAACTGAGCAGAACTTTTATAATATGAATAAGCCACTCACCTGGACTTTAAAGGAATGGAAATACATTTCGTCTGTTTTTTTTCTATCATTTCATTTTTTTATTTCCTGTTTTTGGGGTACTGGACAATTTATGTATCTTGCTCTCCAGCTTCTCACCATCTTGGGAAATGACTGAATGATAAGAGCATTTTGATAGTCGCCAGGGCAATATATTCCCCACCCACCATTTATTTTAAAGTAACACCACTCACCACTCTACATATTTGTGTGGATAAAAGGCTTGTACTATATGACAGCAGTTGAATCCACCTTATGCCCAGCTTTCAACCACTTATGAGCCGAAACTTCCTGTGCAGTTCGACAACCACCCCTTTGCGCTCAGTTGTTATTGAGATGCAGCAAGCACAGCCCTGTGATCTCATAACTGGGACATGATTGCACATACCCAGCTGATGACACACTAATCCCTGTTCACGGCAAGTGTAGCTTCATCTTATGGTGTACATGAAGCGTGGGTGTTGCCGCTGACATTGTGTAATTATTACAATTATGGATACAGTTGAGCATAGAGGCAGGGGTAAGGACGGGCTTAATGACACAGAAATCTGTCATTTACTGTCATCAGCAGTTAAACCATTCATTGTGGTCTGATGATTAATCGTGGAGCGGCAGTAGTCAGAGGCTTTGTTGGATGCTTCTCTGTTCCACTGTCCGGCCTCTCATTTGACCTCCCTCCCCTGTAGTCTGTTGTCTGGGAGCCCCGCTACTGTTGACAGGCCAAAGTGAGTGCTCTACTCAGCCCTTTGCCTTAGAAGCACTCCAAACACCGGATGCATATATGCTCCCCCTTCACACACAGCAAGCTGCTAATCTGTCAGTGATATGAACATAAGAAGGGGTTTGTGGGTCTTCCCTGGAAGCCAGCGGGTGAGTAGCACTCCCAGCTGCTGTGCTTCAGTAATCCCTGTGAAATCTCACTTTCTCCTGGACAATTCACACTGCTCGCTGGCGTGATGTCCCATTTCATGCCTGCCATCGTACCCCTCTGATCCACTTATTAACATTAGATCCCAGCCTAGCAAATGTGTCCTGGCCTTGCCTCCCGGCCCTGCTGGTATTAAATGCGGAAACAATGAATGACTGATTTCTGTGTTGGCTGAGCAGCCTGAAAACAAAAGAGCACTTAAAGATTGTGGGTTGAAGGCACATTTTTGTCTGTAAATCTTTATTCCAAAAAAAAAAGAAGTTGCATTTTTTTTCTTCTTTTTTGGGGTCTTTGTCCACTTTTACTAGTCCTCAATTCAGATTAGAAATGTTTGACCACTATAGTGCCAATGCCAACCTCAGAGGGTGAATGTGAAGATTAAAGCCATAAATACACTGTGATAGACGTAGTGAATCATAAAGGCTAAAAAAAAAAAAAAAAAAAAAAAAAAAATCATACAGTGTGCCTTACTTACTTCTTTGGAATTTCCTTTTTCTTTTTAAATGTAACGATAATTTAAGGGCTTATTTTCTGTAGCATATGATCATATCAAACATGTTGTTTCTTGTCACTTTTCTTTTTTCTTCATTTTAATTTGAACTGAAAGCAGCGCACGTGAAATTGGTGCTTACCTCAGGACTGAACCCAGCGTGGGGATGCTAATCTTTTGTAAACTAGAGATCAACAGTATCAACACACATACATGCACACACTCACCCACACACACCTTAGTATTTTTTTTTTTTATTAACAGGACAGTTGTCCTGTGTTAAACCTGTGGTTAATTCTTTGTTTATCCATTTGTTGTTACAGTTTTGTTGTGGAGAGATAAGGTGGTATTAACATTTTTTTTTTATAGTATGTGGTATACATTTTTTCTATTTTGTCTTCTTCAATGACATTTATGTCTGACCAGTTCCATTGTTGTAACATAAGGCAAAGCCATTTTTGCTTGTACCTTAAGTGCTTGTCGATATCTGAACCACAGTTTAGTAAGTATGAAGGCATTGAGATCAATATATTACAGTAAAGTTGAGCTGACAAGCTTTGTGTTGTGAAATATCTCCCTCTCTCTCTATCTCTCTCCCTCTCTTGCTCTCTCTGTGAAAGACATGATGCATCATCTGTACTTCCTTAAACAGACACGCAGTGGCTTTGCTGGTTGACTATGAAAGCTAGCCTCGTATTGTTTGGCCCCTTTTCCTCAGAGGTTAGTGAACTTTTGACAAGAGTCAGACGGAGGTCGCTCATGCACACAAGCACACAGGAAGCCAGCTTGTTTTGTTTGGTGCTCTGAAAAAAGAAAAGAACATAGCAGAAAAAATAAAAATAAAACCAGTAGAGGCTTCATCTACAAACATGTGTGTATGTGTTAAAAACCTAAAAAACAGACAGAGGCAGTCGTGAGAATTTCCACGCTCCCCTTCACTAGTTAGAATAACATACCGCTTCCACTGTCACACCAAATCTGTGTAAGAGGGAAGACCAAGATAATACCCGAGCATTTCTGTAGGAAGCGCACTGTTTGAAATTTGCTTAATTGCATTTATGTGCGAATGTTAGTGGAGGGGAGCGTTTCACGTCTTTAGAAAGGGGAAGCAGTTGCTTGTCTGTTTGTGTGTCCCTGTGCTATTTAAGCCCATGAAGGCCTGGTAATGCATGTCCTGGGAATAGAGTTGGTGTGAAGGAGAAGAGCTGAGGAGCAGGAAGTGAACTTTTGGCTGGTGTGTTGTGCTGAGCAGGATGTGCCGTGTGTTTCTACTCAGAAGCAGATAGAAAGACGGAGAACGGGGAGGGAGAGGAGCAGGGAGAGCACAGCAGGGTGGATGCGAGCCATTGTCCTAATATGAAAGCCTGTCCACACTTCTGAAACTCTCCATTCAGAAAACAAGTAGACTGTATCTTCTCTTTTCCTTCCCCTTGTTGCTTTTTGGGAATAAATCTCTGCTCAGTATCACGGTGATGTTATGTTGAAGGCTTTCTAGGGCTGCATGGTGAGACATTTAGATGCTTTTTTTTTTTTTTTTTTTTTTAAATTTGAGGCAAGACTAAATAATAGGAAGACCCCAGTGAGTGTATTGTAGAGCCGAATTGAAAAACTTGGCAGTGTTTCCTTTGCTCTGTGGTTGTTTCACTTAGTCTAATTAGAAGAGCCTTGTTTCAATTTACTGATGTAGCCACCCACCCCATGGGGTTTTATGCCCTTTGCCTTTGTTAATGTTATTTATATGACAAGTAAGCCCAGCAAAACTCTTATTGCCACCACAGTGGTTTTTGATGAAGATGTTTTGAGCGTAACATAATTAGGCATCTAAAGAGTTTATTAGTTAAATGAATTTTCAGAATCAAATGAGTGAATGCAAATATAAATGAATGCACTAACAAAAGCCGCAAAAAATTAGGTGTGGGTTGTTTTTTTTAATTTTACTTGCCATGTCATTTCCCTTTTTTAATTTCTTTTTTTTTTTTGGCAACCATCCCAGTCCTGTAACTTTTTGTAACACTAACATTAGAGAAGTAGAAAGGGCTCTGGATGATCTGCAGTAGCATCTTGTGGACCAAAAAAGGATTTGGCTTTAACGTTAAAAAATGCAAAGTATGCCTTTAAGCTTTCTTCCAGTCGCAGGAGGCCAAGGTCACCTCTGTGACTCTGACAGGCGGCACAGTCTGAAATCATACCACTGTTTGACATTTATTATATTTTGCAAGGTGTGCCAAAAAAGACTGAAGCTTTCAATAGACATCACAGATGCACAAAACTAAACTCAGCAACAAACGTTGAGGTTCGCATCGGTGAGCTTAGCTTGTAACCATCTTTACCTTGTTAGGAAACTCATTATCAGTGTGGGTAATCATGAGAACGCGAGCACAAGCTACTATGATCCTGTGTATAGTACATATTTTTCTATTTATGAGCACTTATGTTTAAATATAAGCTAGAGTCAGATATTGATATTCAAGCCTAAGTTTGTCCTTTAAATGAGAAAACTGACTCTGAAGTCAGCCAGTTCAAACGTGCCTTCGGTATAAAAAGTATGAAGTTATCCTGCAATAAATTGTACGACCGTGAGCATGGGGAGGTTTCTGATGTGGCTACTTAATGCACCTGCCCATCTACATGTCTGAATGCCTTTCCCACAGTGTAGCAGGGTGAAGTACAAGGGAGATATCTGACACTTTCGAGGCTCTTTATTACAAGCAGCTGCTTTAGATTTATTTCTCTGAACTGCACTTTTCTGGAAAAATCATTGTATTGTGATTTTTTATTACTCTTATGATCCCCTAGAAGTCCCACAATTGCCTTTCCTCTGGCACTTTGCTTCCTTTTCTTCCTCCCTCCAGTGCAGAGCTCGGCCACACTCGTTCACCGCCCTCGTACCCTCAAAGCACAGCTTCCCTCTTCACCTCTCTCTGTGCCTTCTCTCTTCTTACACTTAACACAAACCGCTGACCCACAGCACCCGCTGCCTCCCCTCCTCTCCCATGATCCACTTACTTCCAGCTGTTTTTCATGCTGAAGAAGACAGTTGTCTAAATGTTTATGTGAAGAGCTACTTTCTTTTTCTTTAAGCCCTGATCAATTTCCAAAATGAACTTTGTGGCATGTGTTAAAATACAACAGATGACGGGCCCAAAAAAAAAGCAAAAAACCCCATATCTGACATCGTTATTGTATTGTGATCTTCAAGCCAAGAAATGGCTTACAAAGGAGAGATTAAAGACATCTTATTGTTGTAGAGGAAATGCAGAATAATGTGAGAGGAAATGTTCAGGGAAAATATGCTCAGAAAGATGCCAGTAAAGTAAACATGTATGAAATTGCACAATTGAGTCGGGCCTCAGCTGCACCAGCCAAGTCATGCGCTGAGATGGAGAGAACAAACAGAGAGAGGGTTGAGGGGAAAAGAAGCAGAAACAGAGAGAAAAATAGCTTGTGCTTGATAGTCTTAACCTTCAGTAAATAACAAAGGAAAGCTGGCTGCGTTGTGTGTGTCTGCTCACCACTCTTTTTCCACCCGCTTCCAATTTAATCTTATGAGGACATGTTTTTTTTCCTTTTTTTTGATTACTGCAGGTCATTTTCAGGTTTTTAATTTTAACGTTCATGTCGGTGTGCCATCTGAAATGACACCCTCTTTCCAGGCCTAGCAATTATCACCAAATCAGCACATGACCTACAGTAGGCTCTTTGTAGCGAAATAGTGAAGGGGCTTCTGTCTGTCCGTATCCTCCTGCATCTGTTTTGCTTGGATCTCTTTTTCTCTCTACCTTGAACACATACAAAGTCCACTGAGTGGACCTTGGCTTTAATTGTTTAGTTTACAGTGCACAACTTCTGCTCCAGAAGTTTAAATCTGAAGACAAACAGAGAGCTAGGACAAAACAAGCAGGAATTTGGTGCAGTGAAAGTCAGCCGGGAAGAATATTCGATTGTATATCTCTCTAACACACTCCTGCTCGCGCACACATAAACACACAGCTGGATGGCAGACTGCTGCTCCAGATTAGGTCAGATTTAATTAGCTTGCTCTGCTCCGTTTGGAGTGTCGCTTCTTGTAGAAAAACCCATTTTTAAAGAAAGGCGATTCCACTGACGGCTTTCACCCGTCACACGCTGAAACATGTGCCAAAATGTTACAGAGCCTCAGGGTCCTCACACACACTTACGTACACAAAGACACACGCACAAGCATCTATTTTGGTTTTGGAAAAACGGTCAGGAGAAGTGTAGAAATGATGGATTATGATCTAATGAAGACCACTTTGACATTTTGAGGTGGTTGTGCCCGACTGTGGTTCAGGGACAAATATGTTATGCAGGAACACAGGCCGCCACGTAGACAGTAGTAGTTGTGAATAGATGGAAAAATGCATGGCAGAATACATGCATCACAAATTTACAATGGAAATTAGATTTTTTTTTTTTTTAGTAGACGACAGGATCATATTTCAGCAGGCATGAACCAGGCGTGCCAGAAACATCAGCAGCGTTCTGTGTTTTTGTTACGCGGTTTTACCTTTTATACCAAAAAGACAATTAAAAGCAATACACTTAAACCAAAACAGTATTTTCTTTTTGTGCATTCTGCATATTTCTGTGTCAATATTGATCTTACTTTGCTTTAGTGAAATGAATGTATTTATTGCATGTCAAAATGTTTTATAGGTAATTTTTTTTTGTGTAAATTCCTATTGTGGGTTTTTATCATTTTATTTGATTATGGTGTCTCGATAAAATGTTGATAAGGCTTTTATTTTTTTTAAAAGCCAATGTGAAAAATGTCTTTTCTTGTTTGTTTGTTACTATACTCGAAATCAACTTGGCAATAAAATGAATTGCATAACGGATTTACACGGACGTTTGTCAAGTTATTTAATTAATTTGCACATCCAAATCAAATAGTCCAGTAAATGATCACATTTATATTTTCATTATTTAATTACCCTTGATTACTGCAGTGCAAAATCTCTCATAATAAAACTTGTATTAGTTTTAGACCACTGCAATGATTTGTGTTTTTGGAAAATTTATTTTGCATGAAATGAGTTTTACATTAAAAGAAAGAATGGGACATAAGACCACAGCGGAGACCATTTCACAGCAATGATGACCGCAAAAATGAACGACTTCTGTTCATTTTCCTACAATACGTTGGCCTTCAGGTCTATATTCTCCCACATGGAGACATGTGAGTGCCTCATTTAAGACAGAGAATTTCAAATGAATCTCATACATCACACACAGTCCACATGCAACAATGAACAGATCCATTACTCTGTCAGCAGGAGCAAAGCCAGCCAGGGAGGCAGGCAGGCAGGCACACACACACACACACACACACACACACACACACACACACACACACACACACACACACACACACACACACACACACATCCTTTTCCACTGTGTGAAAATCACCTTATTATCACCAGCACATAAGAAATCATAGTGCCTTCCAGATGTTTGATATAATTCAAGCAACTTGCCACAAATTACTTCTTGACATTAAACAAATTAGCATTTCTTCTCTCAGGTGCATTAAATCAACATTCATGAGCTGGAGGTGCTTCCTGAGAGATCATATTCACCAGGTGTAATGACAGACATCATCCGCTCTATGCTGCTTGAACAGTGGGTGAAAACAAAAGGAACAGCGTGACATTTATCACAAGTCTCACACAATTCTGCTACCCAAACGTGGAACAGGAACGTTTTTCCTCTGATGGTAATCCCCTCACATTACAATGCACGTATTATTTAATCAGTTATGGTCATTGTATCTATGTTTAGCAAAAATATTAACAGAATTTCTAACTTAACAGCTTGCCCCTCCCCAGACATTTCCCAACTATAAGCTGTTAATATGCACTGAAACTCCTCAGTGAATTATTTAGATGTGTCATCAAATGGCCCTGCTACATGTAGGTCGTATGAGGCACAAACTTTCAGAACAGAAGTCATAAAGACGAGAGTTTAACCAGATTATCTAAACCGCTTTATTCGAGTGTAATTGTGTAAATAGAACAAACCTGCATTAAAAAAAAAAAAAAAAAAAAAAAACTACACGGTGTGATGGCTCGTTGCCTTAGATACTAAGACATGAAATATTTTCCAGGAAGTTCAACCTGTGTGATAGATTAGGACTTTTCAAAAACCTATCTGTGGCCAAAAATTTATGCATAGCAGATTAAACCTTTATGCAGAATAATACCAAAACTTTTTTTAATGAATAGTATATATTTAGCAGTGTTTGCATGCATGTTGGCTAATGAAGCAGCTGTGGTAATGAGGAACGGCAGAATTTGAGCTTGGTTCAGTCTGGCCCTGTGTTGGTGTCCTTGATAAATAAGTGAGATAGCCTCATTCAAAGCAATGATAGAGTTTGTGCTTTCAGCCTAAAATTGAAACACGGTTATGTTGGCATAACATCTACGTGGACACATATAGACAGAAAGCTATATGTGTCCACGAGAAAGAAGATAGGTGCACTAGGTCTAAAGTTGAAGGGCAGTTGCTAGAAGCCTTGGTACCCACTGCTCACTCTGAAAAACCAGGGTATTCCTGGCAGGTGGCCTACAGCCACTCTGGTCTCTTGCAACTCTTCCATTCGGAGACACTGCATATTAAATGGCAAAGGTCTGTGGTGTCTGGTTTCTCTCAGTGGGTGACAGAAGCTGGGTGCCAGGCTCTGGAAACCCCACCATCGCTTTGAGCTTTCAGTGCCCTCTGTGTCAGAGAAACTACCAGAAGCTCAGGGGCTGTAAACTGTACGCTAGTCTGTCTAGAGTTCACACCTTCTCCTTAAGTTTGCTTTGGTTTACTCCCACAAAACATAGTCAATGAAATTTTCGCAGACGTTAATAAAAAATGTGAGAGATTGTCAGTCCGTCTGTGTCGTCTGAGTGACGGAAATGTTACGGATGTTTGCCCTCCTTGGGGGGAAATGTATGCTGGAAGAAGTGCTAGACCTTTTTCACCCTGACCAGGGATAATTGTGGAAAAACAAATAGATAAGGTGGATGATCAGTAGGTTTCCAGTGGAAGTTTGCGTAACCTTCTCACAAACATTCTTCAGTAGGTGAGACATGAGAAGGGCAAAGGTATTGACTGCTGAGTCATTTAAACTGTCAGGGACTGTCTGCTGTGGGCACACTAAGGGACTTAATCATAACCGTAGTTGTGCTCCAGAAAGTAAGTATCTATACCATTACAGAGAAATGACTTAAGTTTAAATTAGGTGCATACACTTCTGCAGCTTCTCTTAAATTCCAGGAATTTGCTTGGGGACTCCTGATACGGTTTCCAACATTATGACACATTTTTTCATCTAAAGTTTGCTCTGGAGCTGTCAAAAGGTCAACAAAAGTTTCACTCCCGCTTTTATAGCAATATGCAGTCACTCAGAAACCAAAAAACTGAAATGAGATAGGATTATTCCTTGCTTCACTGACATCTGCTTTATTCCTCCTTCAAATTAAATTTTCATTCAATAGCTCCTGTCCTTTGAGCCCACAATCAGACAGGCATTCTCTTTTGTCAGTCACACCTCAGTGGAGCCAGCAATCAAACCAAAGCAAGATAGTTCAGTTGGTTGTTGTCCATATAATAAGTAATGAGTTTAAGATTGACATCTTTCTCTGATTTTTGTGTGTGTGTTCAAATAAAGAATGTCCCAGCAATATGAAGTACCTATTAGCTGTGAAGTGAATCTCCCAAACTTGAAACAAACCAGAGAACTAGCAAATGGGTTTAAATATTTATTTATTATGCATATACTATGCCCTTTCTATAAATGTAGCACAGAATTTTTTAAAAGACCTATGATATTTGTTTTACTCAGAACAGGATAACCAGATACTGATTATGAAAGTCCTGCCAGTAACTCCCTGTGACCTCTATATGCAGAGAGCATCAAATACAAGTGAGAGAAAACAAGCGAGACATTTATGTGCATGAGTAGGATGGTATGAAAACAGCGCTTAATGTTTATCAGGAGCTTTTGTTTAGCATGTTCTTTGCATGTTTAGTTACTAAAGTTTGCACAATAGTTATGTCTGACTCTTACTTGACCTCAGAAATGTGTCCACAATTTTTGAATTCACTCTTAGGTTAAAAACGCCATTTAACTGCTTTGCATTTTATAATTTTATTGTGGTTAGTTGATGCTTTTCATTTATCACTCAGAATGCTGTGTTTGTGTTGGTAATTGTACTTTTGCGGTAACTTATAGCTTTTAAACTGCTGCTGGAGTGGCATTTATTATCACCATATATACACGTCTGACTTAGGAAGCTTTAGTCTGCTGTAATAACTAAAACAAATGCTCCCCCGATCTCCTTTTGTGCTACTGTCTTTCACATTATTACATGAAGTGGATGAAGGAATTGTAAAGCAGTGCATTGTTTTCCCATATTACATAAAAAAGAAAACCCTCGTTCGCTCAAGGGCTGAGAATTTCAAACTCAAGATCCGAACTCTGAAATATGCTCCAATTTGGTTTCTGAGAAACATCGGGAAAAAGCAAAAAAGGAGACAAACAGATCACTTAAATAGCCCTCATCATGACCTTGACATGAAGTGTCTCACGTCATATTTTATTGTCTCTCTCCTCCTCATCCTCTTTTTCACTTCTTTCTTTGTCCGTCTATCCCACCCTTGCTACATTTCACCGCTTAAGACTCCCACTGAATGGAAAACAGCTGGGTCGGGGACTGCCCAGAGCACATTATGCCCAATTCTTCAATGAATTCCCATCTACCTCTCCCCGCTCCCTCTCTGTCCAGTGCGCTCCCCTGCTCCCTGTCCTCATTTAAGGTGGGGCTGTGCAGCTGAAACAAAAGAAAAACAGCCTGCATGAGAACATGTTTCTCACCCACATATGGTACACTTTCTCCCTCTCCTCCTTTCTGTGAATTTGTTTCCCAACCCTACTCCCTGGTGATACTCTGCTGTTATGGCTGGTTCTGCTTTTGACAAGCTGAAAAGCACCAAGATATAATGCAGCTGAGCTGAATGGCCAAGTATGCATACAGAGTAATGTGTCAGAATTATTAGTTTGCCCCGATACCCATAGTTCACCTGCTGTGGTAGACGACGAATCGTGTGAAGACAAACACTCATAAAACTCTGCTATGATTTCCCAAGAACAATAATATGTTTTAGGTTACACCAAACCGCACTGTAGACTAGTCGGATGCTTGGATGAAATGCATGTTAGCGCGTGTTGTTTCAAAGTATCAAAGTTTGTTTTGAAAAAAGTAAACGTGGCCATTGGTCTTTTGAACCACCATCCCTAGAAACCAATTTAGCATCTCCGATGTTATCGGTGTTACTTGTAATACTTCCAGTACTCACACTATAACCAATAAACATCAGGGACAGAAAAGGCATATTGTTAGTGATAGCCAGCTGATAACTGTGTCTGTCTGCTGTCGACAAAACATAATTCAGGATGGCAATTCAGTCTCAGGACGCGGTAACACAAAAAGTAGATGGGAAGTTGTTAACGTGAGCTTGTTATGATAGTATGGATGGGTGACAAATTATAGGAAAAACTTTGACCACTACTGTTGTGACAAGGAAAAACAGTGCCAAGGACAACTCTTGACTGTGTTGGTCATCTGAGGGATTTGTTTAACTGCGGAGGGCATTTTGAACCCCACTGAGAGAAAAGTGTCAAAGTGCAAAAATATTCTAGTTGACCTCTTCATCCTATGATGAATAATCCTGAAGCAGTCTAACACAGGGCAAAGGGGTGGGGTGTCTGATTGTCTGATTGTGTGTTGGCGGGGGGTTAACTGATTTAGAGAGTACAACTGCACAAAAACGGTGTGAATCATATTCTGAGGCCTTCGCAATCCTGAAATCTTTCAACATGTGAACCATTGTGTTACAGCGATCTCCACCATCGTCATCAAAACACCAAATGAGGAAATGTGTTTTGGAAGAACAACGTTTGTTCCTGCAAAACGCTAAATTGCACTGAAGGTGTTCTGGTGACAGGATGTGACCCGATGCCTTAGTGAGACAGTCTATGTTCATTTTTCTTTTAATTTGTCACACAACTTGGTGTTATCTGCTTATACATTTAGTCGAGTCAAGTTTATTTATGTAGCACATTTAAAAAAACTGCTCTTGACCAAAGTGACGTAATCACAAAAGATAAAAACATAGCAGAAAACAACAAAATGAGAAAAGCTGAGTACAACAACGCTAATAAAAGTACTCAGAACTCATTCTAAGCCAAAGAATAAAAATTGGTTCGTAAGTATCAATATAAAAATTGGCCACTATAGTTCCTATTGCCTTTTTAGCCCTGATAGTAATATCTGGCTCTTCAGTTGCTAAATGCTCCATTAAGCTGACCAGCTAGTCAGTTACTAACCTTTTGCTCTTTATTGCTGTGTAGACAGTGAAGAGAATGTTTTTAAACTTTCTTTATTAAAAGTAAATAAATATTTGCCTTTATGATTCTGTATTTGTCTGTATTTGTCTGTCTCTGTCTGACGCAGGATAACCTTAGGAAATAAAGGGAAATTTGAAGTGTTGTCACTCTGTCCCTACTGTCACTTCTACGGTGGCAGTAGTTAAAAACTTTACATGGTCTCTCTCTAAGGTGTTTACATCACAAAGATGAAATCAATTTTCTAGAGAACTGAAGACAGTGTTCGAAGCAGTGCAAGGTCAAGAGAAGTACAAGAAGGAAGTATTGCTTCAGCTGCTGTGGGGACCTGGGTGACAAATTGGGTGTATATTGTGGGCAATGTGTGTGTTTGTGTGTCTATGCCAGTGCAATTTCCTGCCTGCAGATTGACTAACATGTGGGCACCTGCCTTGACAAATCCACCCATCCTGTTTCTTTCAGCTCACAATGCATTGCTCTTTGCTGCTGTACATACATGCAGCCAGCACAAAGTACGCAAAAAAAACGAAGAAAAAAAAGATGTTTAAACCATACATAAAATTTGTGCATCTGGACCTCATATCATCTATTAGCAGATCTTGAGAATGAGATCAGTGTTTCTGAAACTTTGTGTTTCATACCAGCCCACTGAAAATATAAACTGGTACAAGAGGCTCATGCATTAGTCATTCACAGATGCTGGAAGCTACAGCGAGAAGCACACACATTAAACTAAACAGGAACTTTACATCATAAATTTTGCACATCTAGCACAGAGCGGTCCAGCGGGTAGACAAGCCAGGACAAAGTTGCCTGGCCTTGGGGGAGAGAGGCTGACGGCCAGCCTGGCTGGGTGATACACATATACATGCATATAAATAAAGGCAACCCAAACACTGAAGGCAATAATGAGATCCTTATCTATTAGTGGAAAAGTTAGAAAGAGCCTTTATAATGCAGGCCTGAAGGGAAACAAATTTAACAAACTAATGAGCTGGCATGCAAACAACTGCAGTTCAAGGTGAACTAGAAAGCGTGAGTGTTGCTGTAAGAGGCACATATAGGCTCTACGTGTTTGCCTGTACAGGCTTTGACCTTTGATTTATGGAGAATTACTTCATGTGAAAGCGTTGGCAGTGAGATGTGCTCTGTGTATCACACAAAGTGTGAAGGTGAGACTACCGGATCTGTTGCTGGAACTATGACGCTATTGTGTATGGTGACACGCTCTGGGGCCCAGCATGTGTGTGTTTGTGTGTGTGTTTGGGTGTGTGAGTGTGTGTGTGTGAGTGTGTGAGTATTTCCTTGTGTCACAGAACAGAGAAATTCACTGACCTGTTAAGAACAGAGTGTCCATTACCTTCTCAGCATGGAGTTACACACTTAAAAGCAGTCCATTACTATTCCATTCAGTTTGACAAGGGTAATAAATTATCAAGTGCCTCATCACTTTCACTTTGTGTATGTGTGTGCACAGTGTGTGTGTGCGCGCGCTTGAGTAAATGGGCGTAGATGGCAGAAAGGTGAGAAGATAGCAGAAGTGTTATTTCAGTTTGGCTCTGTATCACTTGTTCTTCACTTTAGTGCCGGCCTCTGTGAATCTGCTCATTTATGTGTGAACATCTTATCTTCAAATGTCACACTGATTGCCAGTTAACAAAAAGGTCTAAGGGGAATACTGCAGCTCTTGCAGGAGCTCAGTTGGGCTTGCTATTAATTGCAACTTTGGTGGTTTAATCTTTTGCTCTTCCTGCCATATGTTGGTAATAGCCTCAAGAAAGACACAAACCCCAGATTGTTTTCTGTGTGGGTGAAAAATGTAAGTTACTCTGGAAAAAGCATCTGCCAAATGAATGGAATGTAAATAACTTATTTTTAAAAAAAAAAAGCAGACCAGAAAAACATATAACGTCTCCACGCTGGGGTCATTGCATCCAGTAAAATGTATAAAAAGTACATTAAGAGTGAGAGTATGTGTAAATGCACATGTGGCACGGAGGGGTTACTCATCTGTCTGAGAAATGCAGAGGATGACATGTGTGTGTCATCCAGCTGTAGATTAGAACCCCATTAGCCTCAGTGGCTGGTCTGCTGTTTAGACTGAGTATAAACACAGAGGGAGGGATGGCTCGACGTCTTGTTTCTCCATCCTCAATCTCCTGATAACACTTGCAAACACACAACAACATGTCTGGGCAACCAGACTTTCCTTATTCACATAGTGAGTGTGTGTGGACTAAGAGGTCTCCAGTGAGACTGCTCTGTGGACTGCTCTCATGCCCTCCACTGGCATCATCCTCCTCACTTCCTGTACCAGCTGCAGCTCGTCTCCCCGCCTCGTTCTCCCTGTTGCTCTCTTCAGGGCAATCTGACTCTTCTTTCATTCCCACGATCACATAAAAAGTGTTTGTCAGCTGAGTCATGAGCACAATGCTCCTATCAGTTGTTGGTGGTTTAAAGTAGAAAAAAAAGTCACTGAATAGAATTAAAAATAACTGCATTTCTTGTAAGACACCTAAATATAGCAGTTATAGTAAATACTCAAAACATGTTGTTGTTGTCCAGTGAGGCTCTATTGATTTAAATTAGTCATGCATTAAAACAAAACAAAACATAAAGTGATAAAGCAAGGTTGGCCCGTGAGCCAACAGAATATTTACAGACTCTAAGCCTCTGGAGCTCTACAGATGGGAATAAACACTTTTCTTCTAAACAATATTGCTTAATTTGGTGTGTTGTTGAGCTCCCATAGGATTTTAGTTGCTCTGAGATCTGGTCATCGCAATTCACAAAGTTTTCATTCTTATCAAACTACTGAGGGATGTCTTGTTCCATCTGTTAAATCATCTACATTTTTTAAAAACTTTTTTTTCACTCTTTCTCTTTCTTTCTTTTTTTTTTGAGAAAAATGCATATTTGCGCTCTTGCCGACAGTTAGATGAGGAAGTCATTTGTGGGTCTGTGCAGTATCTGAGGCTGTACAGCTGGCAGCTGGTTTGCTGAACTTAGAATAAAGAGACTGGAAACTGGGGGAAACACCCACCTCAACACATTTAAAAGTATAAAAAAAAAACTGTGCCCTCAATGATTAACAGGATATATTTTGTTGGCTTAATCCATACTGAAAACAACGTTTTACAAACTACAGGTTGCGGTTTCAAGCCGGATCTAGTGTGAGCTACTGATAATTCAATTTTTATATTTGAGCTTTGCATGCAAAACAAAACATGGTCAGTTGTAAACTTTCATATTCTAGTCTTATTCTAAGGTCAGCAAACCAGTTGCCAGATTTGAGGAGCTGCTAGTTTTTTTTGTCTTATCTTTGCAAATCTGCTAAAATACCCATGGCCAATCTAAAGTAATGAATGGGCATACGAGTAAATGAGTGCAAAGTCTCTTCAAGAAATGTTTACCTTTGCATCATCCATCTGTCCATGAAAAGGCAGAAGTGAAGGTGCCAAATATAATTTGGTGTTAACCACATATCTATGTCTGTGTTGAGGTGTCTGCATGTATTCACTATGTCTCGGTGCTCATGGACACCACACCAAGTGAGTGCACATCTTCAGCCAGTTCTGCCCTAGTTTACTGGCAGCGGCCCCACTGTCTGTGCTAAAAGTCACGTCGCGAGGAGAGAGAGAGAGCGGGGTAGGAAGGAGGAGGGGGTGTAGGGGGCACAAGGAGCAGGACACAGGAAGTGGGGAAAGATGAAGAGCCGGGAGACAATGTGATGCACAGGGGTGCTGAACTGGAGGGGAGGAGAAGGAGGAAAAGCAAGCAGAGCAGAAAGAGGAGGGAGAGCACAGGGTGTGTGCATCTGGCACTGGGAGGCAGGGGAAGATAGCGTGGGCCAGGCTGGCCGGACGTGTGTGTTTGTGTTTGATTGAAGAGGGATGTGAGACAGAGACCCCTCACTGGCTCACTTATACTGGAATGCTGCCATGGAGAGATGGACACTGACTCACATGCTTTAGACGCAAACACGCGCACACAGAGACACGCACACGCGCGCACACATTTGCACAGTGAGTGCAGAACAAGGATAAAGAGAAAGTTACTGGAGAGTATGGGATGAGGGAAAGCAAGGCCGAAGAGTTCTGAGGAGCATCTTTCTTAAAAAAACCCAAGCAGCTGGCACAGTCATTAGGAAGCTCATGCAATAAAAGCATACAAAAGTTTATTTTATTTGCTTTATTCTGGGAGATATACTTTCCATAGATATCAACTATTTCAGAATTTCAGAAAGAAATGCAAAATGATGTCTGCAATGCAACATAGTTCATGTGCATTGTGCACATTTTGCATTTAATCAAATTACATCTGATGCAATAGAAATACGCAGAGCTGGTACAAATAATAATAGAAGCATACGAAGCAGAAATGGCAGTGGGAGTTGGCATATGGTTGGCTTGGAAGTTATCATATTAATATTCTGAACAGCTGAGGACCAGTTGACCATGACCCCAGTACTTGTCATGTTACTGAACAGTTAATGCAGTACTTTTGTTAACCTCTTTGAATTGAAGCTGAATGTCAGCATTTCTTGATTCTCATCTTGACTGTTTGACTTGAAATCCACTGTAGTCTGCTTGCCTTTTAAGACATTCTGTCACTGCCATTTCCTGCATTTTCCTAGATTTTCTTATCATATTGAACTTTTTTAGACATTATTCGAAACAAAATTATAATTATTGCTACTATCATTACTGTTATTATTACTATTTTTCAGTATTATAATTTAAATTGAATACTGGGATAATTTTGTACAGTAGTGAAAATGAAGGACAAGGTGAGCAGGGCTGCGGGACAAGGACAGAGATCTAAGGATAACATTTGCAAAGCCATACAATGGTAAGGAAAGATCCTGCTTTTAAATTTGAGCTTTCCTTCTTTCCCTCTGCAACAAGTTTTTTGCCTAACTTGGTCACATTCATTTCAGACAAGAGATACGAGGTGTAGGTTTCCATGCACCACATAGATAGCTGATGAAGTAGCAGGGAAAAAGTTCAAAGGAAGTCCTTTAGCTATGTTTAGTAACAGTAGCTAGCCCCTGATATGATAAACATTACAATGAGATATTAATTAGGTAATGTTATCTTTACTGAAATAAGACAATCCTGCCAGGGACTGCATTGTCTTCATGTGCCCTGGGTCAAACTCCGGGGCTGCTTGTAAGTCTCAGTCTGTCCAGGGAAACAGCTGGCCTGGCTCTGTCCAAGACAGTTCAACAACAATGGTAACATGCTCCATTTACGAAAACAGAAAAAGGTTTCTTATTCATACTAAACTCTGAAAATGTCATCTTGTGTGGTCATTCCAATTTTTCTTAGCTCGAAGCAGCCTTTTAGGCATTCAGGGAAATTTCTGGAAAGATGGCTAACCCAAAAAGACCAAACTGTGTCTTTTCACTTTTTTTTTTTAAAAAATTAAGCAAACAATATCTATAAATTAATTAATGAACAAAGTTTAAGGAAATGTTAGGCAGATTTGATCATTTAGACAGGTCACTTTTCTCTGTGCAGTTTTTATTTTCCCTAATTTTTTATTGTGTGTGTTTCCTGTGAGGAAATTTGGTTTCAGCAGTCTACAGATGTGCATGCTAGGAATTCTAATTGGATAAATTAAACTGTGTATGGATAAAGTACATACTATATATAATGCATGGGCAAATGTGGCTTGTAGTCTAAGGTGCTTTGAGTGGTCAGTAAGAAAAGAAAAAATGGAGGAGGAGAGTGGAGAAGAGAGGGAAAGAGAAAGAACCAAAAGGGAGGATGAACTAATGAGCTGCCAGCAAGGCTTCCTTTAAAATGGTTGATGATAACAAATGTCTGTTTTTACCAAGATACTCCAGGAAAAAAAAAAAAAAACTCTCAAGGTTGCACTCACTCTCCAAAACAGGATGAACCTTAGATCACGCCACCAACTCCTGTTTGTAGGCTACTGTGGACAACTATGCCCTTACAGAGTGGCAGCAGGATAAGACACAGATAGGCACTCCAAGCTGAAACTCAATACCTTTTTCATTTTCAGAGCGGTGCTTACATAACCTGATGAGTTAATAGGTCAATCAGAGTTGGACGGGACTTATGTAAACGTGTCTGCTGACAGGCAGAGAAATCCAGTCCAAAAATTTCATACTCTTGGTTCCAGTGACATATTTTGTGCTTCCGTTAGAGCTTACTGTCTGAGAATTTCTTCGCCCCTTAGAGTCACTTCCTGTCCGCCAAGGCATAGTGTCCCTATCGCCACGGAAACAACACTGCAAAGTGACTACAGGAGTTGCTAAGCAGTGTGCTCTTCCTTATGGGACTCCAGAGGCCAGATGGACTCCAAGTGCACACAGACACACACCTAAGTTGGGAGAGGCAGCATGTCCAATAATGGCACGCAGTGTTTGTGTGTGTGTGCATGTGTGTGTGTGTGTTTGGCGAGGGGGAGGATGGAGGAGGGACATTAGGGGGTCCATTGTTTCAAACTCGAAGGCAGAAGTGTTGGGAGGGGAGAGGGAAAGTCAAGGAGAGGCTAAATTTAGAGCACCTCCGCTCAAGTATTCCAAATATTCTTACGTATATTTGGTTGCTCACGTATACAGGTTGTTACTTCATCTGTTTCCAAGAATTACATCATTATGCCAGACCGGCATTAGTGATTTTAAAACTTCTGCTTGATTTATTCAGACGTTACCCTGCTTTACACAGTACATATGAGCTTCTAGATACAAAAAGAGACGTTTACTCAAAAACTGAAATCTCTGGTAATAATTATTGTTTGGATAAGAACCTCAGATTAAGAAGACATTAAGTACATACAGGGTTAAGTCTTAATGTGCATGTTTTCAGTCATTTCCTGGCTAGCTGTATAGCCTTGACCTGCTGGTGTGGACTGGGCCACACACACACAGACCCAGACAAGCACACACATCCACGTCTAGCACTGACCAATACACTTCCTGTCAGGCAGGGACACCCCTTTTGAGAGAGAGCGTGATATGTCTCCACTACATCCCCCGCAGAATCCTCTTATGCAGTTTTGTCCACCTCATTGTTCTTTTCACACTTGAATATGGTCACAAGGGACCGCTGAAAAGATGGCAGCCGCCTAAACAGGTGTTAGCTATAACACAAGTGTCAGAAAGTTTAAAAATAATACATGTCACCTCATTAATTTCCTGTGAGGATAACCTTGTCAGTGTAAAAAAATAACTCTAACGGACAATCATATAAATAACTAACACTAATAGCAATAAGTAAGTAAATAAATTATTTTAAACAAGAAAATAAACAAAACACAACCAAAGATATATTGAAATGTACCCTATTTGCTCATACCGCAAATTCCAAATAAAATGTAATATCTCCTTTCTTACAAAAATATTCAAGCAAAATGGTGGTTTTATGGACTTTTGAAACTGTGAACCTGAACATCCTATGTCTGAGTGTATGTCTTATTGGGGCAAAGTTCAAGGGGGGGTTGACAGTGTTACATGAACTGTCTGTTTCCAACATATTTTTCCATGTTCCTGTAGAAAAAGGCACCTGATGGTCTTTCAGAGATTATGGGGGAATCTGAAACAGTAAAGCAATATAGGAATGATCATACATGGTACACATAAGGAACCAATGTAAAAGGGTGGCTTGACACCCGACATAGCAAGCAGGTCTGGCCCAGATCTGGTATCAAGCCGGCACTGCTGGTTGACTTCTGGCATGATAAGACGTATGTCATCCAGATATGGGCCAGGCCTGGCATAGATGGCACTGTCTATGTGATGGCATGCCACATCTGGCCGGATTGTGGTTTGGTTTATGTGGCCCAGGCTCATAGAAAACAAGTCTGGCCCGGATCTGGCATCAAGCTGGCACTTCTGACTGACTGGTGTCATGGCAGGGTGTATGTCAACCAGATGTGGGCCAGGTCTGGCAATGATGCCACTGTTTATGTTCCTATTTTCCTGTGTTAGTTAGAAGACCCAAATGCCATGTTGCAATACTATACTGCTATAGTAGCCAATGTTCCAAATGCATATTTGACAGGTTTGTGAGTGTACACTTTATCCAAAACCTAGTGATGGTTTACTCATCTTTGCCACTGGGTGGCTGTAGCTCAGGCGGTAGAGAAGGTCACCTACTGATGTATGAATGTAGTTAGGAAGTACTCAGTCTAGAGAAAGTGTGTGATTGGGTGAATGTGGCATGTTGTATAGAGCACTTTGAGTAATCCAAGAGAGTAGAAAAGTGCTATATAAGAATCAGTCCATCCACTGCGAACAGAGTTTCGTCATGTTACTTTTGCACTATTATGTTCTGGCACATGTTGTTATTACATGGCTTGATTAAAGTACACATTAGGCTGACATCTGGGGCCAGAGCTGAAAGTATTCTGGGCCAGCACAGGGCCAGGAGTGTGTCTACAACTGGCCTGTGGCTGCACACACCTTACACATGGCCCACATACCGCAAAGAATGATGGCCCTTTGGTGGCCCAGATCAGGTTTGCCAGAGGTAATCCACACATGGGCCAGCACAGGACCACCAGTGTGTCTGCAACTGGCCTTGTGCTGGCCCATATGTGGGCCATCTCTGGCAAACCTGATCTGGGCCACCAAAGGGCCGTCATTCTTTGCGGTATGTGGGCCATGTGTAAGCACATTGGGTGGGCCAGATCGGGGCCATACCAATTTTGCTATGTGGGACAGACACAAGATCTGCACCTGCAAGCGGAAAAACCTGCAATGTAAATAAATCATCTAGAAATAAATCTATTAATTTACTTTGAATTAATTGAAGGAGTCACTAAGATTATAAGGGCACCTGAGTTGCCATTTCAGTGAGTGCAGAAAACACACGTGCAAGTCCCACACATGCAAGGTTACTATATAGATTACTTTGCAATAAGCATTATTTTTATTGTAAAAATGTTTATTTTTTCCTTTTTAAAAGTTTTAATTAGTGTTGATTTAGTTTTGATAATTATGGGATGGCAGTATAGCAGTGAGGATGGTCTTTAACAGTTGCAATGGTTGTGCATAGATGTAATATTTCCCAGCAATTCCAGGATGCTTTTGTCATTTTTACATTCAATAGCATATAATTTAGTCACTGTGGCTGTTATGTTTTGATGTCTAGGACATGATACTGTGTGAAAGTAGATGTTTTTCTCCATAAACAAATGCTATAAAACCTAAAAAAAATACACTGTTGTGGCTATGTGAAATATTAATTAAGCACTAATCATGCATTTATTGATATGAGACAGCCTATGTATAGATTTTAAATAGATTTATAGTTCAAACTTTGGAATAAATAGTTAGATGAGAGAAGAGGAGAGAAGGGTTAATTATTTACAACAGATTCTGTCCTTCCTCTTCTTCCTCTTTTCTCTGTAATGGTGATCTATTATGGTTTTTGTGTGTGCCTCTGCTATGCATGGGTGTGTTTGTCTTTGTGTGCATCTGGTTTACCAATCTCAGCTCCATTGTCATATCCTTGACCTGGTGAGGGGCACATCGATTCCCGGTGAAGCTACGTGTTTAATGTGTTTCCTTCCATTGCTGAGCTCTGATGTCACCCCGTAAGGTGATTCAGTCAAAGTGGAAACTAGTGGGCACTGTCTGTGATAACAAAGATGGGGAGAGAGTATGGAGAGGGACACATCTCACGTTGAGTTAGGAGACAGTGTATGTTTAAGAGGTAGGGGTGCTTGGGGAACACAGTTTTAACAAGGTTTTAATGACATGCTACAAATGGCCCGTGATCCAGAACAGAACAGACTACACTGGATCTCAGAGACCCCGTCTGGGTTTTCATACACTGGTCAGCTGTTAAAATCAGCATTTCATGCTGTAGATTAGTTCTGCACCACCCAGTCTCTCTTATTTCTACCTCTATTACATGCATCTCCTCATCGTATTGCACTCAAAGCCACCTCATGCTGTGGTCTGTGATTACAGCCAAGTGTTTACAATCCTCCCATATTAACACTTGTGTTAAACAGCATGGGGTACCATCCTGGACTAGCTTTTTTCAGACACACAGAATTGGGCTTAGAGTTGACACCATCAGCTTGATGGTACCTGCCAAGTTCTCGTATCTGCTTATGTGAGGCAAGACGAGCATGTCTAAATAAACTACCTCAGCCTATATTTATTTATTGCTTTAAACAGAGAAACCAGTGTTGTAAAGAGAAATGAAAACTGAGAAAATGGAGAAGTAGGACATTTTCAAAGTGGAGATTCAGAACCAATGAAATCCAGACTTTATTGGAGGAGAACACTGTTTATGCTTTTATATCATGAATTGGTTCAAATGTGCATCATAAATATTGTGTGGAAAGTTTGCTGCATTCTTTCTTAATGGGATGCTATTTTCTTTTTGCCGTTCCACTTCTAGATTTTATTGTTGCACCATGTATCCAGCACTACAGCTGCCAATGTCCAATTTCACAATACACAGGTAAATTAGAAATGGCACTGTGAGAAATTGCACAAGTCCGCATCTGCATAGCTGCGAGTGTGCTTATGTGTGCATGTATGAATGTGTGTGTGTGTGTGTGTTGGGTGTACATGTACATGTGTGTAATAAGAACCAAATGGTGGGGTGTGCGAGTGCATGGTTTCTCTCCCCCATCTCTAATCAGGCAGTCCCCAGGAGTACGGTGTGAGAGCGGACTCGGGGCTTAGAGTGCTGAGCTGCTTCATAAATCAGCTCTACCCATAGAGAGACCTTGATACATGCGGACTCCACTAACTCAGTGATGGAGCTGCAAAGTGTTATTCCTTTCTGGTGACTTTTCAAGGGGGTTTCAATCATGTTTCAGTCCTCGTGGTGATTAAAGCTGTGAAAGGAGGTGTGAAGCAGCAGAAATAATGAATTTGCCATTATTTGATGACCATGGTGTGGTCCTGGTAGGTGGTCTCTAATGACAAGGCCAGTCACTGTCTGAAGAGACAGAATTTATGCTTGCTCTCTCACATTAGATTCCCAGCTACGGTACTGCAACTTTTATACACACACACACACACACACACACACACACACACACACACACACACACATATATATATACTATTTTTTTCCTCTTCTTTTCTTCATCTCTTTCTTCTCCACTCTCTTTTTCAATCCTCATTCCCCGCAGGAGATGGCCTCTCCCTGTCCTCCATCTCTTCTTCTTCTCTTTCTTTCTCTTTCACATCTGGTCAGGCAGCTGTGGCTGGCCAGGTTTCAGTGGGGTGGGAAGGGAAGGTGTGGAGGGAAGAAGAGGAGTAGGAGAAGGGGAAGGGGAGGTGGTTTCGAGGAGGCTATCAATTGCAAAGCCCAGGGCACAGTAAAAGAAAAAAAAAGATTTGACACAAAAAGTGCACTGTGAAAAAAAAGAATTTAGTTTGAACTGAATTTCTTCTGTTTCTCTCAGTCTATCTATCACACTGTCTCCCTGTGCACTATTAAACTCTATTAAAGAGAGCAGCAGTGCAGAGAGAAGGGGTACGGGAGGCTGGGGGTTTGGGGAGAAGCAGGGGAAGAAGAGGGAGGATGGTGAGGGCAAAGATTTCAATATCTGATTTCCACATCTTAAATACATTAATTTATCTTACCCTGAGGCTCTTTTAAAGTCAAGAGAAAGGAAGGGAAGGGATGGGAGGAGGGAGAGGAAAAGGAGCGAGGGTACTTATGACATTTTCATTGTGGAATCTTGTTTCTATTGTTTCTATGGTCAACATATTGCCCAAAGATTCCACATGCCATCATGGCCACACAAGCTCCAAGCTGCTAAACGGTCACAGATGGTATTACACACTTTGTGCACATGCAGATGACTTGATTTCTGTCAGGCTTAGATGCTTTTTTTTCTGTAAAATGCCAATGTCAGCATGTGATTTACCGCTTATGAGTGTGTCATTGTGTTGCCACATTCCAGGATGTCGACTGTGCTACCTTTATGCCAACTAGCCTGTCTTTGTGGATCTCTGCCCTCAGTGCCAGTTCCCCCTGCACTCCAGCTGAAGTTCATGACCCCTCATAGTTCATGTTGGGACAGGGCCTTACTCAGGGAGAATGAACTCTTCGCTGCGGTCTCACGTGACTCTAGCATATGGTAAGTCACCCCGAGAGTGGAAAAACTCCACTTTTGCTTGCACTTCTTTCCAACTCATTTTATGGCCAGTTTCAGAGCGTGAGGAGCCAAACAAACAGAGAGGAATAAATGGTCAGGGAGAGCGATCTGAAACACAAAGACAGAGATGGGCCTTCTGTACCGCATTCAACAAGAGGGAGTAGGATGTGACAGAGCCATCAGGATTGACAGACAGTTTGCAGGTGTGGGTGCATGTACTTGCCTTTGTGCGTTGGTGTATATCAGATTTTCTGAAGGTGTGCCTGCATGTGTCTCTGTTTGTATATAAGTGTGTGGTGCTAGGGTACTGGGGAAGGTGAACTTATGCTACTCTCGGTACAGGAAGCCCCTGATTAGCACTAACGAGAATTGCAGACCATATTAATGCAGCCACACACCTCTCCCTCCCTCCCTCCTCCTTTTCTCTCTCACTCTTGCCATCTGCACTCTCTACATTCTCTGCCAGACATCATAAACCCACGGCAGAGCACTGAGACACACCAGACCACTGAGGGGGGCAGGCAGGGGGCTGCCATGCACTCAGGCCCCTCTTGTACATTCAGCCTCACAATATCACATTTTTCAAGCAAACACATATGGTGAAACATGCTGTAGATAGTGCACAGTGCACACACACACACACACACACACACACACACACACACACACACACACACACACACACACACACACACACACACACACACACACACACACACACACACACACACACACAGGAGAAAGCTTCTACCATATGACAGAGTTCATATCACAAACATTTATCCACCTAAACAAACACAGAAAGCACAGCGAAAAGTGAAACATTATACAGGTGCAAACATTCACAACTTTACCAAAACACACTTTCTTTCAATTTCCAGAAAAATTAGTTTGCATAGAAAAGAATTTGAGGTTGGAGATCAAAGATAACGAGAGTTTGAGACTGGAGAGATTAAGGAAGAGAGGGAGAGAGAGAGAGAGAGAGAGAAAGAGGGTGGAAAAAAAGGTCTGCTGGTGTGCAAGTCTTATTAAATGTTCCTGCAGATGGACAGACAGGGTGTTTTCATATTGAGACATGGATACCCTCTCCTCTATTCTCTTGACTCCCACCCACACATTAACATGTGTTTCACATTCAATGCGGAGATGTGCAAACCAACGGCCAACCACTCTGTGTGACTGGCAGCCTACTCTCTCACACTTACTCTCTCTCTCTTTGTGTAGTCATAGAAATGAACCTACAAAACAGGATCATGTCTTTGTGTTTGCATCTTTTATTACAAGAAAGGAGACCAACCGGCACACTTCTGTAACAAAAAGAGTGGACCGGTCTCAACTGATGAATATCGTGAATGTCAAGAAGTCAGACATTTAAAAAAAAAATCCTGTTGGTGATTTAAATGATTCAGTTCTGTTAAATAAGGAAGGTTTACAAGTAATTGGAAAAACTAACACAAATTTTAAATGTCAGTTTTGCTTTAAATACTTGGATGAAAATTCTTCGTAGTCAGTAACTGTCTGAACTGAAGTTTCCTTGAGATACTCTCCTTACCCTTTAATTCAGTTCACCTTCAGTTGCAACTTGTTTGTGGTTCTTTCTGCATTTAGTTCTGTCTTCAGTAACTGAAAAGCACACTGTGTTGGGCTGAGATCAGGTGACTGAGTTGGCCATTGAGGAACATTCAATTTCTTTGCCTTGAGAAACTCTTGGGTTGTTTTTGCAGTATGCTCTGGTCATTATCCATTTGTACAATGAAGTCCTGTCCAATCAGGTTTGGAGCATTTGGCTGAATCTGGGCAGAAAGTATCGCTCTGTATACTTCAGAATTCATCCTGCTACTTCTGTCAGTAGTCACATCATCAATAAACTTTAGCGACACAGTTCTGCTGGCGACCAAACATGGTGGAGGCAATGCCATAGCAATGCTTCCACCATGTTTGACAGATGATGTGGTACATTTTAGATCACAAGGTGTTTCTTCTTCTTCATACTTTTCTCTTCCCATTGTTCGGATGCAAGGTAATGTTGATTTCATCTGTCCAAAGAATGTTTTTCTTTTAGATCTGCCAAAGTCTAATCAGGTTTTCTTGTTCTCCAGTGTAACCAGTTGTGTGTGCACCTTGTTGTACACCACATTCATGAAAGTGTCTCTTGATTTTAGACTTTGACAATGAAACATCTACATCCTCAAGAGTGCTCTCGTCTTGGCTGGATTTTGTGAAAATGTGTTTCTTAACCAATGAAATCATTTGTGATCATTCTGTGTAGTTGTCTTCTCCAGTCTTCCAGGCTTTTTGGTCTTCTTGAGGTGGCAAGTGCATTCCTTATGTCTAAGAATGTACCAGATTGTTGATTTGGCCACTCCTAAAGTTTTTACTTTTGTTATCTTTTTGATAGCTTTATTTTAGTTTTTCAGGCTAATGACATAGAGTCCTCCTACACTTGTGCTGATATCTCTTTAGACCTCATATTGAGAATTGCAGTGAAAGACTATAAAACACGTCGAACTCTTGGAATCGGCTCCAAATCTTTTCTCTGCTTTATGTTTCATGGAATAATGAGGGAACAGACCTCACCAGGACACGAAACTGCTTGTCAGTAAATTGTACAATAAGCTCAAAGTCTCTGAATTAGAGTTTTAGTTGAATCGCCTATTTAAAATAGGCAAAATTTACTATATTGAAATTATGTCTGTGGCTGAAACAAAACAATATTAAGCATTAGTCCAGACAAGCTGTGGCATTTGAGCTGCTATACAGGGTCGTTGCTAGCCATTTGGGTGCCCTAAGCACAAATGCTTTATGGTGCCCCCCCGCCACTTAAAAAAAAAAAAAAAAAAAAATTAATACTTTTGAATTTCTCAGTGGAATTTGTTTAATTAAATAACAACAAACATGACAGTTAAACAAATAAATAAGGTTAAAGGAGGTTAAAATACTGTTACAAATAAATACTCAGGCCCCTTTGGAAAATTAAAATCAGAACTCCTTGGAATCAACACGATCAGCATCTAAATGTGAGCTTTTGTCTCTGTCACTTTCTGATAGTCTTATGTTTCATGGAATAATGAGGGTTGAACAGACCTCACCAGGACACTGGAATCTGTCTTGTCCTCCTTGAACAAATTGTACAATATTCAGCTCAAAGTCTCTGAAAACAGGTCGCATTATAAGCATAAAAAGTGTGTACATTTAAAATTGAATTAGAATTTTAGTTGAATCGCCTATTTAAAATAGGCAAAATTTACAAAAATAGTGTTGTTGTCCAAATACCTATGGACCTCACTGTAACACTGTGACATAACCACTTTCTTGAGTCTAGTCTTAAATGATGTCTGTGGCTGATTTTAATGGCTTTGCTTAAATCAGAACATTCAGCTCAGCAAACATCATGTGACCTTTTGCTTTTAGTTATTGTATTCATATCCATGTAAACAAACTACCCAACATGGCAACATTTGTTAATATAATGCACGTCATCACTCTGTTACAACAAAACAATATTAACTTTTTCATTAGTCCATTGACAAGCTGTGGCATTTGACTCTGCTATAGGCCAACTGCAGGTGTTTACTCTGAGGCATTATAGAACAGACCACTGGGAGTGGGGGCACCAGGAGGAGACTGGAGCTATTAATGCATATGATATTTTATTAATATGGTTTACTGCATTTTTGGTGCCCTACCGCCATTTGGCCCAACTGCTCTGCCTCTGCAAGCTGCTTTGCAGCCCAGCTCGACTGTAGTTCCTCCTTTTTATGCTCTGTCTGATTTAATCAGTGTCAGATCTGTCGTCACTGATGACAGCCCAGTTCTTCTTTCTTATAGGGGTCTCACGTTGGCTTTTCCCCTCTTCTGGGTTTCAACATATGCACAGTCATTTTTAGTGAAATATCTAAAATTAGTCACATTTGCTGGTAATACAGTTTACTCACTTTAGTAAACTAGCTAATATTTAATATTATCTTAAAATATTTGTGTCTGTAAGTTAGTCCACGAATTGTGTTGCCTTTTTTAAAAGGTGACTGCAAAGTTACTGAAGTGAATTCATTTACACATGAAGTTGTATACTTGTTTAATGGCTAGAGACTGGCTATCTACACTTGAAAATACAGGCTATGCAAAAATCATTAACTACATAAACTATATTTTTGTGTTTTACACTGTAATTAAAGAAAAGGGCAATGCCTTCATGTGTGCCTACATGTATGTCAGCAGGGAGTCAGTGCTGTTTGAACACATTCAATGGGGATGCAAGGTCAGAGTGAGCGGATGCAGAGCAGACACACACGTAAACATAAATACAGACACAAACTTAAAAGAGAGAGTGAGATAAAGGCGAGACAGCATGAGGAAACACATGGCATTATAGACAGGTGTAGGTCAGAGAGGAAAATAATGTCTGTGAACACAAACGTAATCACAGACACAAGCGGATTTGAAAAGGTGGCTGGCTGAAGACAAGAGAGATGAAGCTGGGGGATGAGTGGGTGGGACTTGTGGGAGGGGGTCTCTCTCTGTCTAATTTACCCAGCTGGAAGACAACAAGAGGATCCAAGACAGAGCCCTGATGTCACCTACTGTACCATACCCTCCCAATTCCCCTACTTCCTGTCCGTGCTGGAGTGATGTCACAGGCCAGCTGGAGATGTCACGTCCACACCCCCAGCTCCCCTCTGTCCGTCCCCTCTCTCCCCTTTCTCAATGCGGCTTCAATCACTGGAGTCCCACTGTGACCCAGGACAGTCAATGGAGCACGTACCAAACACAGACAAAAAGGCAACTATGCGGACACACCACATACGCGTACGTATTCTTAATCAAAGCTACATCATAGATATAAATCATTTCATTGTGTAATAAAGACAGAGCTAATGAATGAAATACTAAAGGGTACAGAAACAAAACCCATAGCACTGTATAAACATTTTATTGCTTTATGTAATTTATTTTTTCTCCACACAGTTTACATTAAAGAAAAAAAGGGGGGGAGGGATGTTTATAAGAAGCACAAGAAGAAAACTCTTCTTGGATCCAGTGACCTCACCACTTGGTAAAACTCTGCACCTCACTGCACAAAATATCCCAACCAACCACAACTGCTGATCTGATAATACCCTCTCACAACAACAAGAGTGGTTTAACTGAAAACATAAGAAAGTTAACCTGTGCTTGCTTATATCAGTCATCACTGCTTACAACGCCATTTGGATCATAAACTACTCATTTATAAGTCTTTTTAGGAAAAAATAGCCAGATTTCTGGTCAAGAGTTAGTCTATTAACAGTATTCAATACAGTCTTAAAAACAGTGTCACTACTGGGAGGAAGTAAATGACAGATTTATGGCCCAGTGTGGTCATAAAGTGGTCTCGAACATGTTCAACCTCTTTGGGCCACCTCAAACTAATAAAATTGCAGTGAATTGCTGATACAGAGGAACAGAGAGGCGAGCATCAGTTTCTTTCTTTTTTCAACATATAAAAGTGTCATGTTTTTTGTAACCTAACTTGGATATCATGTGTCATTCCTGTAATACTCTTTCTACCCAACATTTGACTCAAAGTGGAGAGTTATTAAAACTGACAAGTTTTTTAAACTCATTAGTGAGGTGTGGTTGTGAGCGGCTGACACTTCCTCCTCAGGGTTGGTGTTTGACCTGGAGATGTTTACTTTTTCTATCACACTCGCTAAAAAAAAGGGTCTGCAATAATGTTAAAGATCCATGAGTGGAAGTCAAGTATGTGAATGACAACATTTGCATAGCTATTTAACATCTTGATTAAAATTTGTGCTGTGAACTGATGCACCACCTCACTATGACGGCTAATTACAAGGTCAAGTTGAAGGTCAATATTAAACCATTCTGTCACAATAGCACTAAGATAACAATGACAGTCTTGTCCTTTACTGCCACTTCCAAAGGCATTCAAAAGTACCATTAGAGGGACATTTTCATTCTGCTCATTTTTTGTGAAACAGAGAACTCTGCTTCATTTAGCTGTTGTTTATGTGGGTGTGCACTTCTACAGTATAAGAGTAAACACTGTAGAGATATAAATCTTTCTAAACAGCCACATTATGGGGACCCATTTGTGTTTTGGGAACAAAAATATTCTCGATAACTCAATAACTTTTAGCATGAAGTCGTGGTCTGGGTTTGGAACAGAGAAATTATTAGAAGGCAAGTGTCCAGGAAATGAATGCAAGTCCATGCAATGTCCTCCGAAGTGATGGAAGCAAAACATGACTCCGTGTGTGTGCCTATGAGAGTCAGAGATAGTCCATGACCCCCACCCACTAACACACACACACACACACGTATGCACACACAATGTGTTACGTGCAGGCCAACAGACCCCCCCCAGTAGAAACTGAATACCATAATCTTCCTCTCCCCTCCTCTGAACCCACCCTGTCCCCTGCTGGCCACTGTCCTTAACCAAACACACAACACAAGCATGCACACAAGGATGCACTCACTCACTCACTACCTCACACACACACACACACACACTACACAAACACTCTCTGAACTTTAATATCGGATTATGTTTAAATGATGCACATGTGTGTGTGTGACATACAAACACACGCACACGCCCCGCGTGCCGGTTCTTCTGAAAACACATACATCCTTTCACTTTCTTTGATGGGTGAGGAAATGCTCACACAAACAAATATACAAAACCTCCATCCCAAACCCCATTACATTTGTGTGCTTTTCCTAGAGCTTCAGTTGAGGCTTTCACGACCTGACGTATCCAGCAGGTCCGCCTCCTCTTCTATTCTCTCTTTCTCTCTCCCAGATCGGGCCCTACCTGATTGTCTGCTTGTTTTCCCTGGTGGCTCCCAGCTTCCGTTCCCAGGCAGGGAGGTGGAGGTGGGAGCACAGCCTACGACATATTTTCCACCCCTGAAGGCCGAGGGCCAGCAGTGGTTCCTTCTGTCCATTGGCTATACAGGAAGAACTTCGACCTGCTTTTGCCTAACTGCTCCAAACTACTTCTATGGCTTAGGCCTGGGGTAAAGGGGGGATGAGTTGGGATAAGTGAGGAAAGAAAGTAAATAGACATATGTGTATTCAATGGCTTTTCATCTTTGAACAGGGAAAACAGAAGTTTTGGAAAACAATGTATGTAAGCCTGCAAAGGATCTTTCTGTTGTCATGACTTTCACTTATTTTCACTTGTGATCACTTATTTCAAATGTTAGCATAAACAGTCAAACAGTAAAGGTGGACAGACACATCAGAGACATTGCATGCTGGAATGATTGTACAGCATACATCTTTTATAATTTGATGGTATTCGTTATCTAATGCTGTGTGGTAGGCAGAGTGGGGGCCTAAATGCAGGACTTGGAAGCATAGCTCAACTTAATGGCAGCGTTATTGCTAGAATGCCTCAGGAAAACCAAATAAAAAATCAGGGCTGAGTGACAACTGTAAAAGAACTAGTGGCAAAAAGACAGAACAGGGGCGCACACAGCTAGAGGTAGATCACAACAAAGAACAGAGAGACCCAGACAATATATACACACTCCAGGTAATGAGGGAAGAGGAAACAGGTGGGAGCGCAGCTGACACCAAGCGCAGAATAATGAAACAGGGGAAGTAGAACTGAACCCAAGTACACAAGACACACTACTGACAGGACAAACACAGACTGAGACCGAGACTAAGACAAATGAACTTGACACAAGGACCAGAGATAAATAGACATGGAGACAAGACAAACTTCCACAGAGGATGCACAAAGACAAGGGGCCACATAAATAGGACAGGAAGCAACAGAACAGGTGACAGGCTAGCATATATGAACTACACATGGAAACAGAAACATGGATTTGGCATGGAGATAGAAAGGTAAAAAAACACGGAGACCAGACTGACGACAAGACAGCTATGGGAACAAAGGGAGTCCAGAATAGAAGGGGACTGACTGAAGGATAAAAGAATACTAGGGCCTGAATAGACAAGAACCAAAACCTAGAATACAATGAAAGCCCATCAAAAAATACTGAGAGGATTTAAAACTCAAATTACTGGGTCCTAGACCCAGGCAACATATCAAAATCACCAAAAATGTGAAAGAATACAAAACCATAAAGTCCATAACTGAAGTTGCTGGGTTACAAGCCCAGGACCATAAATGTTTTCTTACCTCTTCTTTATTCCAAACAGCTCTGGACCATAATGCTACCACAACCATGCTTCACAGTTGGTGCAATGTTCTTCAGTTTGAAAACCCCACCTTTACTCCTCCAAACATTCCTTTTGTCACTGTGGTCAAACGGATAAACTGTTGTGTCACTTGAAAACTTTTCTCCAGAGATAATTTGTCTTGTCTATGTGGGCAGCTGCAAATTTCATTCGAGCTTGAAGGTATAAATTCTGGAGCAGAGGCTTCTGTCTTCGCCTGCGTCCTCTTAGCCCATGACAATGTAAAACGTGGGTAGCACTTTCTATTAAAGCTTGGTAATAAAGACTGAAGAGCACTTCACCTGGATGAGTGACGAAACGCTTTCCCACAAAATCTCCAGATGAACAGATTCAACTTTTGATAATAAAGTATGTATGGTAACAAGGCAGAAACAAGTAATAATGTGGTAATTTCAAAGTTATTACCATTTAATTATCAAAGTAATAACCACCTAAAATCCAAGTATTATCGTGGTACCAACAGTGGTTACAGTTGAGCAATATTACAATGAAATTTAAGTAATTGGTTACAAAGAACCTCAAAACTAGGGGTAATAATATGGAAGTACAGCTCTGTAATAAATTAGTAATAGGATAAAAATTACTACTTGTTACCCTATTACTACTAATTACCACATCATTACATACCACTTACTTACCTGTGGTAGTTTCTGTATAATAAACAGGAAACAGAGCTGCAAAATGCAAAGTGGCCTCTTTTTTTAAACAACATATTAATAACCTATTAAAGCAAACTTTAAAAGGCCATGATTATTACCAGGAAACACATGTGGCAGTTTCTGTGTAATAAGAAGGAATTTAATACCATGATAGCTAATTAAAGCATCAGGAAGTCTGGAATGAACTGGAACCACTTATGCAAAATGGCAATTATGAAGTTTAAAAGAATAATACATATGAATACATAAAATTTGCATAGGAGTGTAAAGGACCCTCTTTCACAGCATAGTTTAGACCTAGATGACAACACATAAGAGGGTAAAAATATTTCAGGTAGGAAAGAAAGGGGAGCAGATTTTTAAAATGTCCAGTGCACAAAAATAAGACGTCATCCATGTTCTCCTGCTTGTACAATTCAGGGTTGTGGGGGGGCGCAACACCACCGTCCTGTTCATCTCTTTCCTTTTCTGCCCAAAATAACATTGGAACACATTGGAATATTTAACGTCTATCATTAGAAATATACCACTAAAAAATTCACTGGGGGTGGATAGCTATATTCTGAGTACACCACACCTCCAACTGCCTCACCTAAACTGGTGAAACTGGTGCTAAATTTTGGTGAATACTCCAAATGTCATTAGAAACATTTCTTATCTGATAGTATAACTAACCACAGCTAGTTCTCTATCTATATATTCAACAATAACAGTCAACTTATTTTAATACAACCTACTTTTATAACTACTGTTAGTATTATTAGCTAAGCTAATGTTAGCTGCTGGCCTAATGTCGGCTACTCTCTCAGTGGTGTAAGTTGAAAGTATGTGGTATCAGCTAATAACAACAGGAGACACGGTCCTAAATATAACTTGGGTTAAGGAATAAAAATAGGTTTTACATACCTTACAGTCCTATAGCAGTAACTGGAATGTGGGTTTGATTACAAACATACTGTTATAATCCACTGGTTTATCCAAGCATGAATCTACAAGGCAAGCCAAAAATGATGTGCACCACTTCTTCTTCTTCTTTGCCTTTATCCAGGGATAAAATAAAAAGTTCAGACTCCTAGTAGGCAGCAGTCTTCCACCTTGAGTCAGCTTGTTATTTAATATGTTATTAAATTAAAAGCCATTTTGCAGATCTGTTTCAGCACCACTTGTATTAATTGATATTAATAACTTAGAAATTACAACATTATTACGTTCTTGTTTCCGGCAAAATGGTGACAAATCCAAAAAACTTGGGCTTACAAGTTATTTATATTGACATGTTTTTAATATTATTGTATTCATGATTGTTCAGTATGATTGTCTGTGAAGGTTCTCAGTCTTCCAGGTCATCGTAGTCTAAGGAGCTTTAAAAAACTTCTTTAAGTCACCCGCTCACATCCTGGGCCATTTGACCTCAGTAGATCACATGATAGGGTGTGGCTAGGTTTCACAGTGGGTTCACCCGAAACCTTGGCTGATTGTGACCCACACCCATTTTCACACCTTGGCTTGTGTGATTAGGTAGAGGATCAATAGGGGGTCCATGACCCTCTTGGGGACACTGTCATAGGGTTTAAAATCAATTACTCTTAGAACTGAAGAAAGTTCTCGAATGAGAGGTGAAACATCTTCAAGGAAACTTAAAGAAGTCCAGATGCTTTTCTTTCCAAGCTCCTTACATTTAGTATGATCATGTAGAAGTTTATGCAAAAACAGATCTTAGGTTCATTAATCTATGATTTCAGAAAACACTTCCTTGATGTCTTCATGCATGCTCAGTAATCCAGGTAAGGAAATCCCAAAAAGTTGATTCTGCTGCTCATGGCCATTGATCAGTGGTTGTTGATCAATGGTCATGGCAATTTGCATTTTAATGATCAAGAAACTGACCTCATAGCCTCATGGTGACCTCATAGTTTGTCAGTGATGCTAGCTTCAGGCATTGTGTAAATGTACTGTTTGTAAGGTTGGGAAAAGTGATGAAACATTTCTCCCACTGAAAATGCTATGTCCAAGTGAACATAATAAACTTTTGGGGACTTCCTTGATGATTTGATGATTTCATTTGTTAATTTTAAGTCATATTGAACTCAAGATGATGTTTGTTTTGTATAAATTGTGTTCCCCATTAGACTCAAATGAGAGGATGAAGCACTGCTCACTTTAGGATGGGCCTATCTTGACACTGATATTGACAAGTTGCTGCCCTGTACACTGCTCCCCTTGCTTGCCCTGACAAAATGCCCATTGTGTGGTAAGGTAAACAGTTTTTTCTTCTTCTCTTTTAATAGTGCACCTGCAGTTTTTCATTCCCCACTTTTTCCAATGGGACTTCCTGCATCTATAGAAACACTTCTTAGAGTCAACATGACCTCTGTGATTATTACAAATGACTCTCATTATGTAGTAATACTGTAATTACATGACCCAAAGTGCTGCCCTGCTGTGGTGTGCTGTAACTTTTATCACTGTAAGTGACAGCACTTGCACACCACATCAGTGAGTAAAACTTGTTACTCATTTATAAAGGGATTCATTTTCCCCCAGTTGTTTGCCTCTGGGCTTTTTCGTGATTGAGCTTGTTTTTTTTTGGCGCTTGGGGCTGAGCCATTCTGTCACTGTTGAGCGTTTGATGTAGTCAGACATGGAGGTGAACCCAAAGAATGACTGTAAGACTCTCATGTTAGATTAGTTCTGTTTTATATGAAATGAGTGCTACGGTAATCCACCCAGATCACATAATGGTAATTTGGTACCCATTTCCTTGTTCAACAAGCTTTTATGTAGGCCCAGTAATCATCTGCAGAGAGCTTGAACTGCACGTTATACCACTAAAGCTCAAAACCAGCTGTACAGGCCAATAAAAAGACAAGTAAGGATGTGTTATTAGACATTAAGATTTCTCTACAATGCACTGGGTGAGCGCAACACTGAAAAAGCAGATTTCTTCCAAATTTGACTGTTGGTTCACCTCAGCACTTGGATCTGTTTTAGTGGAGACTTGAGAGGAACATTTACCTTTCCTTGCAGACATGGCTTGAAAGCAAAAATGGTTTTGGTAAAACATGCACCAGTAATAACACATTTTGGTGGTGAATAATTTCATCTGGCATGAAAATAACAATTCTGAGCAGCTGAATAAAGAATATACTGGCAAACTGCAGCTTTATTATTTTAGCCATTTGGTAAATAATGGCAGATAAATAAAACATGAATTTCATGATGAGAGGGAAAAGTTGATTGTCAGAAGGTTAGTGCTGTGAGTTCTGATAAACAGTTATCAAGGTTAGCCAGATTAGATACCATCATCACATGACATAGAACTGCTGATAGAAGCATGACAGAGGTGAAGCTTCCGCTCTACATGACTTCCTCACTGATACAATATGTGCCCACAGAGTTAACATGACCAGTGCGTTGGGTTAGATGATATAGATTTGTCAACCATAAATAAATGGTTTTTCTGGTTCTAATTCGGTAGCACTGCTTTTATACATCATTTAATATTTAAGCATTTTGGATAATTAAACGCCATCCTACCAAAGGATAAAAAAAGAGTTTGATTTGATTCTTTGGTGCAAAATAAACATTTAGACCACACATATATGCTCCAAAAAGACTTTGTAAAGAAAAACAGAAATACAGCAAAACAAGATGGGATTAAATGGAGAAAAGTTGGGTTTTACTGAGAAATACTGTAATGCAACTGAAGTAAAGTAAACAGACCTTTGGAAAGTTAAACAAAAACAACTTAAAGCTGAAGTAAAACCAACATGTGAAACCCGCAGTCTTACTGGCTTGAACTAAGTGTGGGAAATACCACAAAATTTGGTTTCAAATCAGTGCCATGTTATACCAAGACCAGAACTCCACATTACATACTTTCCCAGATACCATTACCCTTTTTCAAAAGACTTTACTGATTGTATGCTGATTGAATAACTAAACATTTCATCTTATAATCTCAGTTGAGAACTCAAGTACTTGCAGTATTTAAATGGGAAATACTTTTACGTGACTCACTATGGTAACTGTTCCAGGAGAACCACAACACCTACATTATGTGGGTATGCAAGGTCCTTACTCTATAATCAAACACCTTGTTTTCTAAGCAAAATAAGTGTTTAGTAGGTGTTGTATGTGAAACTGAGGAGACAATATTTCTCTCTAATTGTGTATAGGTAAGTACTTTATATGTAAAAAATACAGTACAGTTAAAACACAGGTAGACAGAAACACATACACTACAGAATTCAAATGGCTAAAATATAATTTAACTTTAAGCATCCACTTTTTGCTGTTGGCTACTGTAAAATGCAGAAATACACTAAAAAAACCTGAGGATTCACATTTGATTAGTTTTGTATTCTACTGCTCAATTTCAGCTGACACTTTATTCTATTGCAATGACCTGGATTACTAAAAGTCCAAAAATTTGCTGAACAAACTGGGGCTTTTGAGGCATTTTCCTTTAACTGGAGAGTGGGTTGTATTCAGTCTTCAACTCTAGGGGTTTTCCAAAGTTCTGCTGCCCTTCTTGTCTGGTGTAGCTCTGTCCTCCTTAAATTCCCATATACAGTCCTCCAAACATTATTGATATAACACTGGATTTTGCCTTTTAGATGCCACCAGGCCACGATTTAAAACTCACACTCTGAACTGAACAGTACAGAAAAAAGACTCTGAAAGTCTGGTCATCTTTCAGTCCAGTTTAGACTCTGTTGCTTTGTTTCACTTCAGCTGTTTAAATATGCTATACCCAGTTCAGCAATAAGCACAAAACAAAAAACTGTCAAGTCTCTGCCCACATCCTGATACATGGTGAAATGCTCTCTCTCTAGATGCCACTTCTAACCCTGACTACAGCAAGCCTCTAACCTCAGTTCATGCCCTGCAAGTCCTCAAACACACAAACAAAATGAACAGATATTAGATATTACTGTTGCAACACTCATCCTCACAGTGGGCCTGTGCCCCTGATAACTGCTTATATAGACATAGAGTGAAGCTGCAGATATGTCTGGCATGTAATCATTGCTAGTTAGTGAGCTGGATGCAGTTCTTGTCAGAGATGGATGCCAAAATAAGCATGTTTATACAAATATAAGGCAATTACTGGTGAAAGTGACAAGCTCACAGTTTTAACATTCAATTCACACTTCATACCATACATAGTATAAAACTTGAAGAAGATCAGACTAACTGCACTGCAATAATCAATGTAAAAATCTGCACAAGCATGATATATTCCAATGAGCCATTCATTTACTTTTGTTGTGGGAGGCTCAGCATGATTTAAATAATGAGCAGCTCTTTTTCATTTTCTGCTTTTCTCATTTCTATTCGTCTCTATCTTTATTTTTGGAACTGTGTGCAGGATCAGTTTACTGTAAACTCAGAACTGCTTCAGGACACGGGTGGCTCCCCATTAGGAAAGAAAAACCAAGAAACAAATGAACTAAAAACAACTGAAAACAAAAAAATTTACTTGTGATAACCTGTTAGAAAATACCTCCAGGAGGAATTATCATTAGTATGCACTGCAGATCTCCAAAAAACGGATGTCTAATGAACTCCTTGTGCTTTATGTTGTTGTTATGCCAACCAGCAACACTGACTACCACAGCTGTGTGTGAGACATGTTAGCACACATCGTGCACAGCTGCCCAAATACAGGCCTTATTCAAATGTAAAACAGTGTGTTTAACTTGGAGGGTCTCTGATACGCGTGCTAAATATATACCAGTGTCTTACCGCTGTGCCTGATGAACACATCTGGTGGTTTACTCAGTCACTTATCATCTGAAAGGTCTGTAGGCAGCTCTGTGTAGTGAAGTGTGCATTGTCACTGGTGCATGGTCATTCTTTGCCCTCTGTTTCTGTTACTCATTTACATACAAGTAGTTGCTGCTTACATAGCTAATACTGTAAATATAAGGAAGTATTTCAAATGCAGACTGATAATGAGGTACCCTTTGTATACAGGGTTGGTTAAATGGCCCTTTGAAAGAACCATGTCTAAATGTAAAATTGAGTTGAGGAGATTGAGGAGACACAGTTCAGTCTGGCCTCCTCCCCTTTACTATTATTGGAGGGCACGAGTAAGTGGACTAATCCTGATTGAATTACATAGTAAACTAACTTGCTGGGTATCCAGAGTGAAGACAGTGTCCTCTCTGTACCCTTTACTCAGAACAGGAAGCTGCCAGCCTTTCTGAGATTAGGCCTGTTTCCTCTCTCCACAGTGCACTCCCAGCGACCTCGTGGCCCTGTGACCCTGTAACCTTCCTCTCGCTACGTATGGCATACACACCATCAACACAGGAGTGTGCCAGCTGGCATGTGACACACACGCACACACCACGCTAAATCACTCCTCAGAAAATGACACTTGAGTGCAAGTCAAAAACAATATGGCTTTTCCTGGCACTGCGGTGGAATGCTGAAGTGTTCAGCAGACACAACACAGTCACATATGTCAATACTGTATCTGCATACAGTGCTACTCAAGTATGCCCCTCTCATGCATCCCCCCTCCCTCTCCAACAAATTTGTGGCAGTAATTTTTCCCTCTTGGTGAGTTTTACGAGCTGTAATTTGAAGCACCTGTAGCCACAGAGGGACCAGTCGAGAATGTCTGTGACCCAACTTTGGCCTAGCAAGACATACGCTCATGTTCGGTTATTTGTCATACTAAAAGCATGACTATATGAATGGAAATGTCTGTTGTTGAACTGGTGGGCAGTTGACTATACTAATACTCAAAGCAGTGAGCAGTTCGTCTCATTTACACAAGCACTTTTTGGCATCATTCACACTCTGATAAACACTTAGGGAGCAACTCAGGATTCAGTATCTTGCTCAAGAATACATGAGCATGCAGACTAGAATAGTTAGGGATTGAACTATCAACCTTCCAATTAGCAGATGACCTGCTCTACCTCCTGAGCCACAGCATCCAAGCAGACTGGCAAAAAGATGAAGCCTATTTGGATGATCACCTGACGTCCTCTAGCGCTACCTTGACATTGATATTTTTGGTTATCCACCAAGCTGTTTTTTTCACTCTGAAGATCAGAGTGATGAGGTGAGTGCTGATGTGGCTGATAAAGTAAAAGTTTATTTCATTACACTTTTTGGGGTTGGAAACTACACATTATCAAATCGAAAACAGACAGCTCAGATCAACAGATACATCTGTAGAAAAAATTGATTTAGAAGATAATGCATGTTCAGCATGCAGTAACCACCCACTAAAAGGGAGAAAAGTGTGCAACTCATAAGTTGTGACATAGTTGGGGGATGGCTTATAAAGAAACCTATGTTTCATGATTTTATCATGAGCATATCAGCTAAGCAAAGCACAGGATGCTGCACCTAAAAATGGCAATGACCGTAAATGGTGCATCATCTCCAAATGACTGTGACTATGTCACATTTAGCACTTTCCAAAGTTCATACTAAGTGGTGTTAAATGGAAGTGAGATTTCTTTCATCTGACTCTGTGTTTGTGTGTGTACAGACGTGTTATATTGAGGCCACATGTAACACTCAGGCACTCAGCTTGCTATGAAAACAACAGGTCATTAGTTAGAGCACAGGGCTGTAACCTGCATCATTCTGAGGTTTCAGGTCAGCTGCTTTCTATTACTTCAAGGAGGTGACTTGGTGTAAACTTGAAGCTTGTTGCAAATTCAGATAGAAACATTGATACTATTGATGGCCTTTTGGTTTGAATCACTTAAAAGAAAACCTCAGACGCGAGGTAGTGTGTGTGTATTTGAACACCAAACACACTTAACAGACTAACTCTTTCACCCAGCCACCACTGCAGTATTTACTGCCACGAAAGCTACTTAAATCTCTCACTGTAAAATAATGGCACATGGTACTATTATTTTTAGTCAGCCATGCAGTAGGCTTATGCATGTGGTTTCTGGACACATCATCTTTAATTATCAGTGAGGAGCCATGAGCGAAGTGAACACAGACTCCTATTTAATTTGGCTAATTAAAGCACGACTGTCAATTGACTCGAATACAGCAAGGGTATAATTGTCCTAAGACAGCTGTCACCACAGTGCTACCACAAGTGATACACAAAACAGGCCCGGACTGCAGCGCAGTTTGCATTATGACTGTGCTAAGACGTAGGCAGAGGTGTGTGTCTGTTTTGCATGTTCTGTGTTTCATTTTTGTGCTCAGAATTTCAGTCAGTTGCTTTTTCTGAAAATGCTTCCACATTTCACCAGTCTGCCCATCTAAGTGAAAGTCAGTCATCTTAATATATCTGACTGCATCAACATGTTACCCCGAAATGTCACATACCATTAAAGAGAGAAGGTGGGAAGAAAAGTGAAATCTTCATTAAACGATAGAAAAATAAAATATAATAACAATGATTTTAAACAATGACAAGCATCTGTGTTCGTTATTAACTGTGTTCTTTCAGGAGGTGTACACAGCTAATATATTAGCATGTTTACTGAAGGTGCTCTTTGGTGTTACTGAAGGGGTCTTTCTCTTTTTCTTTGGTGACATATCTAAAGTTGCCGTAACAAAAAAACATACAAATGTTTTTGCAGTCTCTTCTTGATGAATGACTGCCACGTGCTTCTTTATGGAAAGTGTATAAACTCTAAGCTGCTCTTGATTGGAAGCTTCTCTCTCCTGGATTTCAACATAACAACTTGTTTGCAATCTTTATTGCAAAAACAGCCCAGTGAAACGTCATTCTGAAAACATCTGAGGGTTTCATTTTTGTGTTCATGTTATATCATTAATAAGTAATGATATTACTTTCTGAACTTTTTTTGGTAACATTAGCTTTCCACTACAGCAATCTGTGTTGTTGAGCTTGCAAGCATGCATACACATACCACACAGACACACAGAGGGACACACACACACACACACACACACACACACACACACACACACACACACACACACACACACACACACACACACACACACACACACACACACACACACACACACACACACACACACACACACACACACAAATCTTTTATCTCTCACACCTGGTCTTAACTTTTGGTCTGTGGTTTCTTTGGCCCTCAGTAGCTGAGGTCCTGGATAATGTTAATCAAAGACTTGTTTTGATCTGCGTCCAGTTTATTGCATGAGGAACATGTCCAATCAATGAAGATTCAGCTGTAGGGCAATGCACCTATTTGAAATGGAAATGAGCACAGCTTCTTCCTCTCTTCACCAATAGCAGGAGCTGCAATGGTAAATCCCCTACTAATTTGTCAATGTGAATCAATTCCAAATGAATAGATTTTTTTTTGTCTTTTTTTGGAGAACAAGGTATTTGTAATGTTCCATTGGTTTGAAAGGGGCTGTAAAAATGTGTTACAGTGAGTTCTGAGCATAAATGTGGGCTCTGTAGAAACACTTAAAGCTTTTGATAAACATTCTTATCAAGAGGTGAGATGTTAAATTTGATCTTCTCAGACAGAGCAGAAAGCCAAAGCCTAAGGCGTGTGTGCATGTGTCTATTACTTTAATGGTGGTTGTCCCCACATTGCCTCTCTTTCTCTTCATCTGCAGCACTGAGGGCCTGTTTTATAAGCTCCACTACTGGAGCTGACAGTAATGTGTGCCCACCCATGTAGACAATTCTCTGTGTGTTGATGTGCTTTGACTCTGTGAATATATCTTTCTGCTTATGAGTGTGTCTCTGCATTAATGTGTGTGTGTGCCAGCCAGCAGGCTGGAGCAATACTCAAAATATCTTGGCTGATTTACAGTCTCCTCAGGCTTTGAGAGATCCCTTTTATGACTAAAGACAGAGCGGGGTCTGTGCAGGGACAGCCAAGCTTAATGACCTCGCTGGTGCCAGCTCAAGCAGAGAAATGTGTGAAGCATACAAAACAAAACATTAGTCATATCTAAATTACTTAATGTAAATACACAATGAATTATTTAAAAGAAATAACACATCAATTCACACAATAGATACAATCTGAACTCTTTCACTGAGGAACACCTGTTGCCGCACATAACCCCATACATACATAACCACAAGCTTTTGGCTTTCTCAGCTTTGGTTATTACAAAGAATTTATACATAAATGGAAATAAGGACTTTTTATCTTCTCTGCAAATGACAGCTATATTATAGAGTTACAAAACACCTTAACGCTTACAGAAAATCTCTGTCGGTTATTTTTAGCTCATTACTGATGGTCCCTTTGCTGTAGGGATGCAGAAATGGTAAAAAATGTACTTATTTTTAGAATGGGTAGTACTTGAACAGGTAGTTAAGTTTGTTACAGAACCCAAAAACGCTTAGAAAATGTTGTTTTTAGGGGTTTTTTTGTGTGGTTTTTTTGAAAAAAAGAAGAGACCATAGGTGTTAATTGCACATCCCAGATACTCTCCTGCAAACACACAGGCTGCAGCAGCTGTGTTCGAGTTGTGTTCTTACCTTACTTGGACACAATTGTTTGCTGCAGTACAACACTTATGTATATGCATTGTAATACATAAACAATGTTCATTCATGTTCTCATCGGTGAGAATATTCTCAGCAACAAAAGTTCATCAAACTTCTTGGCACATTCGTATGTCTAAGGGTGTCTCTGCCCCATGTGTCTGTCTGACTACTTGTCCTGAGTTCATGGACATTACCAAATACTGTGCTTCCTCCCTTGAGATGCTCTACCCAGCCTTTACTGCAACCATCTTCAGTTGCTTCAGTTGCCCATGACACTGCCTTTGTGAGACCTTATTTGAGAGATAAGCTATTCATTTTGTTTTCATCTAGCAGAAGACTTTGTTTTTCTCCAGAACGGAGCAGGCTCCTTCGGATAAGTTCCGACAAAGTCTAATCTGACCAGCAAGTTTTTACGAGTAACCAGTGTTTTCCACAATGCTGTAAACCCACAGTTACAGTAGTTACAGTCATGATTGTGCCTCTTGATTGTAGACTTTGACAATAACGCCCCTTTCTCCTCCAGAGTGTTCTTGACTTCACTAGATGTTGTGAAGGGGTTTTTCTTAACCAAGGAAAGAATTCTGTGATCATCATCTTTTATACTCTTCCGTGGTCTCCTGGGCCTTTTGGTGTTGCAGAGCTGGATAGTCTATTCCATTCACCACATGAGATGATTCACAAACAGGAGGGTACAATGTAGAACTTTTCAATGGAGATTATCTGCCTCCTGAGGCCTTATGCAGTGTTTCACTGGAAACATGTTGCTTCTTGAGAAGGGAAGTCTGCCCAGCCAGATACAAGAGCACTATGACCAAGGTTATTACAGGGTGACAAAAGGCTGGTTGAGGGCCGGGGGGCCTGGAGGGAAGTAAGAGGAGAAGAGATGGTGTTTGATGTGGAAAGAGATCCTAGAACTATTTTATAGCTTTTTCTTATGCCCTTCTGCAGAGAGAAAGCAAAGGGGTGTCATTTTTTTTCGAACACATAAAGTTAGAGATTTTCATGATTTATAGAGAAAGGAAGAGAGGGAGAAAGAAAGAGGGAGAGAAGGAGGGGTGGTGATGGGGGGGGTTAAACATGATGCAAACCATTTGGAGTCGGGAGCGGAGGTTGCCAGCACAGCCTGCTCTGTTTAAACTGGAGAGGAAGTGACCGTATATACAGCATGCCAGCAAACTTACTCTCTCTCACTGTCTTTCTGTATCTCTTCTTCCTTTCACATTTCTCTTCTCTCTCACACAGACACAGACACACAAATCTGTATCTGTTTCAGAAGCTCAAGAGAGACTGTGTGCACACGTAGGTACACATCCACAGAGGTCAAATGATGGTCACTGGTTAGAGAGTGTTTGTTATTCTTATATTATGTTTCTTTACATCACCGTCACCAGGCCCATCACCATTATTATCATTATTACTATTATTACAATCTGGAAGGCTGGGGGTACATGGGAGAGCGAGAATAAAAGAGCGCTGAGGGGAGAAAAGAGCCAAGAAAGAGAGACTGAAAAATGAAAGACAGAGCAAAAGGGAGGAGAAGAGGTCAGAGTTTTCCCTCAACACCCGTCCATGACTTAATCTTATTCTGCTCTTTTGAGACCTTCCTAGGAATAAGAATTGTTGTAACAAGTGAGAGACATAAGGAGAGAAAAAGATGTGAAAGGGAATAAAAGGGTGAGGCGGGTGACAAGGAGGTGAAGGAGAAAAGGAGCAAAAGTAAGAAGTGGAGTGTGATGGAAAGAAAGGCTTTTTGTTAGTATGATCATGTATTTACTGAGAATTAAAATACAATCTTATTATTAAAATTAATCCTTTTTTATTACATTTCATGGTATTACTGGTGTTGTTTTCCATGCAGGATATAATGCCAATAACAAAGAAAATAGGTTTGTTTTTGGAACAGGGTAGTTTTCTTTGTGCACATGTATTTATTGCAGCAGGAGGATATGGATGATCACACTATATTAGCATTCACAGCCTCCTGTAATGAAAGTGTCTCATATATATTAATATTAATTTTTTAATATGCAATATAGACACTTTTTTAGTGGGATCAGTTCATTTTTCACCTGGCTGTGTTCTTCTTCATCTCCATCCATCCATCAATCCATCCTATGTCATGTACAGTCTGGTCAGGTCATCAGTCTATCATCAAGCTGACACAGAGAGACAGACTTATGGGCCATTTAGAATTATCAACTGCCCTAACATGCATGTTAGACTGGATTGTGGGAGGAAGACAGAGTACCCAGAGGAAACGGCATATGGCGAACATGCAAGCTCAATGCAGAACGTTCCAGCTGGCTGGTGAATGCAAAAAATGTCCTTTCATAGAGAATTGTTTAAAAATATACAATATTCTTTTAGATCTTGCAACATGACTAAAAAGTCTAATACGTAAAAATACAAATCATATGCTCATACAAGTTTTACTCACTATTTGTAACTAAAATTGATTTAAAATAACATAATTACTACTTAAATAGTAGTGTTTTTGCTGAATTAAGCAGAGACAAGATATCTGACCTCCAAAAAAACCATTTGCTGCTAATCTGGTTAAATATTTAGCTTTTAAAACACGCTCAGCTGACTGCTTGTGTGTCTTGGTAGTTTGATTCTAGATAACTTGCAAACTTCATCTCAGATACTTTAAGTGATTCATTAAGCGATTGAATTATTCTGATGTTGTTCCATTGCTTATGATTCTGGCTGTAGCCAACAGTACTTAAGCTTGAAACTTTAAATCTACTCATCATAGACACAAATGTCCACGTAATATTGGACCCAGTTGTATCCATATTTCATCTGTGCAGCTGATTGTTTTGGGCCACGTTAAAGAATTACAAGATAATCTGCGTCATCCATCTTTATCTCTTCTCTTTGTGGTTGGCAGCAAATATTCAAAGTCCAATATGTCGATTTTAAAGTAGGCACTCCTTTATTGGATAGGAGCTTCTTAGTTCATTGAAATTTGAAACTCGCTTGAAAATACACAGAAACACTGATGTTCTAGCAGCAACCAGTTCATGACAAGCCTTTGCCTTAGGTATTTGTTACCTGCTTGCTTCTGACTGTCAGAACCACCTCCATGCAGGTGAGAGTATAGGTCCTCTCCAGACCTCGGTAAACTCTTGAGCTCCTCAATAACTTGTGCAATGTACAATCTCTTTCAAAGATCTGCATTGAGCTCCTTGGATTTTTCCATTGTACAGTGTATTGGTCAATCCAAAGAGTGCTGCCAAACAAACCATTTTTATGTTGGCACAGAGAAACTACCAGATGCAGTCAGTAATGATCACTAATAGGTAGTTACGAGTCACTGGCTCTGACAAGTTAAAAGACATTTTGGAACTTTCTGAAGGCATGATTTAATAATGAAGTGGGTGTATCTACATTTTTGACCCTGCATGCATCATTTTGATCTTGTGTTTATTCCTGATTTGTTTTTATTTTATAAAAGTATGTGTTCTGTATCAATAAACGTCATGAAAAGACCAGTCAAAAGAAATTCTTGAAAGACCAACAGCACCAACATTCATTTCAAGTATATGTAAGTTGTAAAAGTGTAGCTTGTCGACTAGGTATACATAGGAAGATAACAGATCCATTCATTCCCTTGTATAGTACTTTACAGTTGCTGAAAACATGTTGCAACTTATATGTCGACTTGGTGGGAAAAATATATAGCTTAATATATATTGTTGAGATGAAAACAACCAAAAAAGACTTTTTAACAAGAACAAGAAATAAGTTGAACATGAACACCACAGTGAAAGAAAATGGCAACAAGCAATTAGAAAAACATTGCATAATGATAATAATATACCTGTAGTAATAAATCTTAAATGTATCCTTTTAGTAAAAGTGGTCTCCTCCTTCAAATGCACTTGCCATTACATAGTTTCAACCATCTGTGCTGTAATGGTTCTCAATCAACCGTGATCAGAACTGAAATAGAACTAATAGTCCCTATACTCTTGTTTTGGGGATTTTATAACGCAGACACAGACCACCTATTTTTGTGGTGTCTGCTTCAGCTGTGGCGAGTTATTCTAGACCTCACTAAACTGGAGCACTGTGGTTTGGTGAAGTCAACTAATTGGCTTATGATCACCTCAAAATTGGCTCCCAGTGGAGCCTATCAAACTCAAAGGCTAACATGAGTGGAAAGGTTGGCAGCTCAGATGTTTGACAAGGTCCTACGAGCTTCTATGTTTTTTACAGACAAAAAAACAAAACAAACCCCCAAACAAGCAGGAATATACAAAATGCTCTTATTTAATACTACTTTTTCTATGATTTAAGCATAGCTATATAGGAATTGTACCTATGTAAGTGTAAAGTCAAGGAATAGTAAACATTCAGTTATGACTTCCTACATGTGTTTCCCTGTCATTTAGCAATAAAACCTTGAGAGCATTTTGTTAATTTCCAAAATAGAATAAAACTACTCACTCATAATTTAATTTTCGAGGCTTTATTGCCATTTAAACATAGTTCATGAGATTTTGCTTTTAAGTGCAAGAAAAAAGGAAGCCGTCACATAATCCCGGAAAAACCCCTATTATATGCAAAACATATCAGTGGTATAGTCATGCAGAAGTAACCTTTTATCGCCACATGCAAAGTCTTCCATTAAAGTTTTCTACATAAGCAAGCACAAGCTGTAAATGCTTCAGAGTATGCAAACACACGCCCACACGTGTGTGCGCTTGCGCTTTTCGGTGTGTCAGTGTGTGCGCGCAGTGCTGTTGTGTTGCTGGTGGCTCGGCTTCAGGATTGTGTCGAGGCTGTCTGTAATAAATGTGCCCAGGCGAGTGGGCCCAAAAAGATATATCACAAACAGGAGGGGAGGCAGAGTGCACAGGGGAAGGAAGAGGATGGAGAAAGTGGGGGTGAGAGGGGACTGGAGTGGGAAAAGAAATGAAGAAGAGGAGAAGGAAGATGGGGGAGAAAGGGGAGGATCGATTGGTAAGGAAAAAGAAAAATGGGGGCAGGGGCTGTTTCTCCTGGGTCCTGCTATGTTTCCCATTATGTAAGCCCTGGTCACCGGCAGCATGCCAGCAGGCAAAATAAAAGAGTCTCTCTGGCTTGGCACGGCTCGTATTTTCCTATCCTCGGCGCGGGGTCAGGGAGGGGTCAGGCAGCTGGATGGGGCGCTGGGGGGATTGTGGGGTCTGGGCTGGCCTCCAAAACCCAAAAGGCCCAGGGTTCAAGTACCAGCTGAAAGCAATCAGGGGGAAATCTGGGAGTGCCACAGCTGCTCGCAGCAGCGTTGTTCTGTGGCTCAACTCTCTCTCCCTCTTTCTCCGATTCTCTCTTGTCCCAATTCTCCCTTCTCTGTTGCCTGTTTTCCCCCTCCTCTTACTTTCCTTGACACACACAAACACACACACACACATACAGAAAAAAGATGCATACTTTAAACATGAAGCCAGAAGTACATGTCTGCTGGTGTGTGTGTGCGTGTGTTTGGCCACAGGCACTGAAGTTGTGTTTGTGTGTGTTTAGATGCATGAACTGTTGTGTGTTTGCGAGTGTGAAAGTAGGGTCACTAAAAATACAAAAGGATTAAAAACAATAGTAGTGGTCCAGCCTGCTTAGACCATAGCGAATTGTACACCACAACATTGTGTGAGTGTTTGACCACAGAGCCTTGAACATCTTAGCGAATGTGCTTGTCTGGCACTGTATTTTACATCAGTGTGTGTGCGTTTGTGAAATTGGATCAGTTCAATCAAAACAAAATAATATATAATGACACTTTTAAAGATTCTAAGCCAGCTATACTGTGGAATATCCAAAGTGCCAGCCTGAAATGAAGGATAAAAGGTATATTGGAAACAGGTGGGGTGCATTTTCCTTCTCTGGTTTTGGTCTAATCTTTCCCTCAGAGGGCACAGCAAATGCCAACAAATACAATACCATTCTCAGTGATTACTTCCATCCTTTGGAAACTTTTTAACTAGCCCTTTCTTCCTCTAAGATGACTGAGTCTATATTTACAGGACACAAGAATTTGCTGAACAGTTTGATGAGCCTAATAAACAATGTAAACCTTACTCCAGAGCCAGCTGAGCACTGAGCTCTAAACACCATTGAACAAGTATGACTTATTTGGGAAACTTATTTAGTTTGCATTTCCTTACACATGCTTATGTGTAGTTTGTTATTTTCTTTTCTTGTTTTTTTTTGCAGAAGACGTTTTGGGGATAAAACGATGTTTGACTGAAGTTTTGAAAAGGAGGCAAATAGGCAGAAATCTAACAGTAACAGAATTACTTATGCTTATTTAACTCTTTTATATCTGCTGCTTATCTGAATGTAGATTGAAAGCCAATAAATTATGTTTCATATAGTAAATTTGTGTTCAAATGCGTTCAAACATGGCTATTAAGCACATGCCGTCTCCAAGTGAGTGGCTTTTAGATGCAAAATATATCAGATTTAACTGTTACACCTCCACCATGGTTTTCACTACACTATCAATAAAATATAGAATTGAGGTGGAGGAATAATGTATGACTCTTAAGGTTACAGACATGTGCAAACTTGATTTGGCAGGTTACAGCTGCCAATGAGCCCGTATGAGCTTACCTACTTGCATCATGTCATGAACACCATTTGTCTCGACTTACTTTAGAAGGATTTGGCAGAACCATTAAGCTTTGTTTAATGTTTATGATGAGTCAATGATCTCTGTTATATCTTGCTTAATGTGCACAGCAGATTGTCTCCTTGCCTGCTGTGTATCCACTGAGATGGCACCGAGTGCTCCTGCCAAAGCAAGAACACCCATACAGATGAGCCAGGTTTGCAACCTTTATTATCATCTGTATTCCCTGTGCCGGTTTCTGGACTCCCTCAACTCATACCCCTCATCCAGACACCTGGGAGGAGAATAAAGAGGGAGGAAGGAATGGGGAGAGGGCAGAGGGATAGAGCGGTGCTGTGATTGAGAGTGGCAAAAACAGAGGAAGTGATAGAGACAGGGAGCCAGCCAGCTGAGCAAGACCCCAGACACAAAAGGCTGGGAAGACGCATGCATGCAACAGACAAATACACACACACGCACACACACAGAGATACATGTGCTGACTTAAGGTCCAAAAAAAGGGGGGGACTGACAGATAAGACTTGTGCTTGGGGCATGTGCTGGAAGAGACACCCACAGTCGTTCGCTGATTCGTTCCTTGCTTGGAGTGACGGAAGGAGTGGGGCTGGCTGTCGTCAGCTTGGTCCAGAGCAGGAAGTGTGCTGGGGATAAGGCGGCCATGTGGCAGGATGTTATGTATTTCTAATTAGAGCAATTCATCTGTCAGCAAGGGCACGCTTTCACTGGAGCTTTCTCTGGCCATACTCTCGCTGGACCTCCATACTTCACACTCCCAACTTCACCCACACTTTAAACACACATTCTTCACCCAGGGCGAGCATGAACGTTCATGCATTTCCCGCGAGACTTCACAGCATTGCTTGTCCGACATACTTCATCTCGGAGTGACTACACCAGAACAAATCATTCAATCACCACCGCTCACATCAACCAAGCAGCCCAAACTGAGCTGAAGGGATCCCATGAGAGAGCTCATTCTTCAGCAGTGTAAAACCATGACTGAGATAAGGGCTGGCCAGTGCAGAAGGTGGGAAAGAAACCACTTTTTTTGCAGACCTAAACACGCCATGATGTAGAATTCTCAACTTGCCTGAAGGCTAGTGTTGCAAAGAGTGTGCTGTTCCCTGGACAAAAGCGACAATGCTAAACTTGATGTACCAGTGGCCTTACAGCACAGAGCAGAGAGCGCTCCCCGGGGAACAGACCCTGCTATTGTGTTACACCAGATATCCTGCTGGTGCTCTTTTGGACAGGAGCTGAAAATCATACAAATAAACAAACAAAGGGAGGTGTGCTATATGTCTGACATGCGTGGATGTGTCTGCATGTGAAAGAGTAAGTGATTCTGTAAAAGCTTGTAATTAATGCACAAAAATGACAAGCTGTAAAAGATGTGTGTTTTCTTGACAGGCATGAATTTTGTGCAACCCTAGCTCAAATCAGTACATTTGAACTTTTGTGTGATTGCAGTTTCCAACAACTGGATGGTCCACACTGATGCACATTGATCTGTACAGGGCCACCAACATGGGCTAAAGAAAAACCCACAACAACTGTATATGGCAGGATTTCCAAAGGGCTGCTATTCTATTTAGTTTCATTTTTTATATATTTGCACAAATATTTATTAAGTACACTGTGTGAGAGGGTAAGGAGCTCTTTTGCTCTGCACTGGTGCTGGCAACAGTGTGGTCTTTGAATATCAACATGTTCTGGCCAAAAACAAAAAAACTAAATAAAACAAACGGCAGACCTGGATCTGTGTGATGTCTGTGTTAACCTGACTTTTCATTTATTAATACATTGTTTTCATTTAATCAGTGACCTCCAAAACTATTGAGGCTCCTTCATATTTTGCACACCTTCTTGCATGTTATTTGGATTTTACATTAATAAAATTTCAGCTTTTGCAGAGATTACAGTATTCTTGGGTCAGTCTCTGTGAGCAAACTTAGATTCGTAGGTCACCCATTCTTCCTTGTAGAGCATTTCATACTCAAAATGGATGTGAAGGGCCCATAAATGGCCATCCTAAGGTTTGTTCACAGATGGGCTTTGATTTGAGTGAGTTACAGGCAGTCAAAAATTTGTACTGTCACATCACCACTGATCTCTCTATATGTTTTGTGACTGAAACTGGTGCTAGCATTGGATGATTTTGTTCTTTCAAGGATATCTGTATTTGAATGCATTGGTTCTTTTTTTCATATGCCACAGTACAACGACCACCATGTTTTACCATAGACTGCATAAACTGGGTGATGAACGGTACCATCTCTGCAGAGGATTTTTGAAACTGTATTAGAGTTACCACTAGGTTCTTTGTTACTTATTTTATCCTTGCTTGATCACTTATGCAGTTTAGCTGTAAAGTTGGTTCTAAAAAGGTCACAATGTCTTCAAATTTCATGATTATTGAGACCACCGTGCTCAGGTGAAAGTATGACTCAACTACCTTCACTCTGCAACAGACCTTTCCAGGGTGTACCCATCCTCTAGTCCAAGCAGCTGGGATTGGCTCCAGACAAGGCTGGACTGGCAATCTGGCATACCGGGCAATTGTCCAGTGGTCAACAGTGTTGCCGTCAGCCAACTGTCATCGGTCCAAAAGACATGATGATGGGTCAATATAATTTTTTTTATCTTGTCAATATAATTAAACAAGCTACATTACATTAATTATTCAGTATGCCTAATTATACAGGCCACTGCGCACCTGACCTACAAGCACTGCCAGCAGCCCATTCGGTGATTTTCATCTTTTTGGTCACTTATCATTGTGTGTATATATACCTGGTGGCAATGACACTAAAAAAAAGAAGGAAGGCTGAATCTGAGGTCACAGAGTTGAAGATGTTAAGATTTTCACTAGGAATCACGAGGAGGAACAGGATTAGAAATGGTTATAGTAGGTTGAATGGTTTGGAGTGAAAGTCAAATGTTGAAAATGGGGCTGCCAGGCAGGAAGAAAAGAGGAAGACCACAGAGTAGATTAATAGATGTAATAAGGGAGAACATTCAGAGGGTTGGTGTGTCAGAAGATGTAAGGGATATGAGGTGAAGGCCTAAGTTTCCATCTCTGTGGCGACCTCTAAAGGGAGCAGTTGAAAAAAGAACTGTACGTGTGTATGTATACATAAGTGAGTGCAGGTCAAGGGCAGTTACATCAAACAGATTTCAAGAGCCCCAAGAATGGTCTTGTTTTGTAAAGGAGAGACTTTAAAATGTTTAAGCTTTAATACCTAGCATTCATTCTGCACACTGGTGTTTTGCTTCCTGTTTACACAGGTCCATGCATGTCCAGAATGGCCTCTTGATATGCTTTAATAGGCATGTTATTATAACAGGTGATTTCTGAAACTATGCTAAACAAAGAGACTGAACAACTGTTGGTGTAACTTCAGGGATTACTTCCACAAGGCACTATAATCATGTTTCAGTATATTCAGTTTTGGCTTATTATGGAAATCAAAATGTATGGACATTTAGTCTCAGCTGTAGTTTGTTTCTAAAGCTTTTTATCAAAGTGACGGATCTTATCTTGATCTAACATATTAATGTAAGATGCATCATGTGCATGTCACCACTCTGAGGATGCCTAATCAGTTTTGTGCAATCAAGATTAAAAAGAGACATATCATGAGAAAAATAAAAATAAAAACTGTTGAAAAAAGCACGAATCATGGATATTTAGCAACATATACAACAAGTAAATACATTTTTAAAGTTTTAAAATATTAGTCTTCTAGTTTAAGGAAAAACCATTTTGAAGTAAGCGTACTTTCAAGAATTCTTTCTCCATCCAGTTTCGCATACTTTTTTCTCCTCTACAGCTCTTTAACAGCACGAACTATAAGACCAAACCAAATCATTAAAAAAAGAAAAAGATAAGGAACAACAAGAAGAAGAAATCCTGTCAGAAGAAGACAGACGTAAGCTAAAAAAACATGAGAAAGGGAAAGATGTGATTAGAGAGAAAAATCAAAAGAGGTACAGCAAGATGGGATAATGAGAGGACCCACAGTGAAGGAGTGATAAAGAAGGAGGAAAGAGGGTGTGAGAGAGAGCAGAGTGAGCCGGGTGGGGATGAGCGGGTGGTGGAGGAGGAGGTGGGGCGGAGGCTGTGCGAGGCCGGGAACACGGAGCAGCGGCCGGGGGGATGTTTAGATAGGTGCAGGCTGCCACTAGGAAGTCCACGCTCCAGTATAAACAGGCCGCCACACAACCCAGCACTCCCAACTGTGGGAGAAATCTGCCCTGAGACGCATGGAGTGGCGCTGGCCAACAAAGCGGAGGAGGGAGGGAGGGAATGAAGGAGTGGGTGGTGGGAGGCAGGGGAGGATGGGTACACGGCCACTTTCAGATCCCTGCAAAATATATACACAGCTGAAGCTGGCCTCTGGACCCATTTCCTCTTGCTCCTCTCACTGATGTCCATGCAGTAGTCCTGAGGCCATTTTGACTGCTCTTATCTTGATGTAATCTCTATCTCATAGACCCCCTTACCCACCCCCTCATATGTACACATACATAAACACACACAATTGTATTTTAAACAGAACAGCAGGACCTATCAACAATTTAATGTGAACAATATATCAAATGGATATATGTTATGTAAAAGGCTCCTTTGCAGTGACAAACACAGAAAGTTATTGGGTGGACATTTAAATCCTGTCAGCTCTTCTGAGGTTTTCCCCATATAGTTGTTTCTATTTCTACTTTATTTTTGGTTCATTTTCAATAGTCTCTACAGCAACCTTTCTATAGGTGTAGGTATCTGCTTTCAGACTTTCTGTGTAATACATTTTACAGGAATCCTGTGAGTCTTGAGATTCCTAAGAGATTCCTGTGGTGATTAGACGTGACTAGGCCAGAAAAAATTCTCTTGGGTAGGGCTGCTTGATTCTGGCCGAAATGATTAACATGAATATTTTGATAAATATTTAGATCATGATTATTTGCATTATTTGAAAATGTTTTTTTTTTATTGCTCTATCATATAAACATAACCTTGCTTTGGACGTTCATGTTGTGCCGTATGCCTGTTTCTGATTTTTAGTGTCTACAGTCCACAGTGCAGTCAAATCAGAAACTGATTTTACTTTCAGCGCTCCTGTTACAGGAGCGTTCACACTGTGTGGGGCAGGATGATCAAGATCTGATCCGTTCCAGTTTTCATTAAACCAAAAACTGCTGCTGTTTTAGAGTTAAAAGTATGTTAACTAAAATAAAAAGATGAGATCTGCAGTTTCTTCTTTCAGCTTTGTGAATAGCAAGATGAAAGAAGATGTTGCTGTTGATTCTGGGTTCATCCAATTGTAAAGAGAAGGCAGCAGCAAGGAGAATGGAGATGTTGGCAGAGTTGGGACAACATCTGAGGAGGTAGAGAAATAACTTCAGAGAGGAGCCCGTTTCCGCCACTAAAAAACAAAACAAACAAACAAAAAAAAAGTACCCATAACTCTAAATTTTGAGTTATCTTTCTCGAAATTTCGACTTATTAACTCGAAATTTTGAGAAAAGTAACTTGAAATTTCGGGTTAGCTCTGCCAATCGGAAATCTACGTGAATAACATCATTTTCTTGTTACGCGGAAGGACATGGTGCAGAGGAATGCGCGCTCAAAACCGGATCGAAACAAATTAGAGCTTTCGAGTATGTTTGCTGATAGTAACGCCATGTGATTCAGCTAATAACACAAGGATTTCATCATTTGTGAAGCCACATTGAAAATGTCTGTAATACCGGTAGCTTAGCTTTAGCATTTGTAGCTGAGAGCTTCAGGTTCCGGGTAACAAGGAAATGACATCATCATTCTAACTCGAAATTTCTAGTTACTTTTCTCAAAATTTTGAATTAATAAGTCAAAATTTCGAGAAAGGATACTTTTTTTTTTTTTTAGTGGCGGAAATGGGCTGTACAACAGGTAATATTTTACCATTTTTCATATCATTGTATATTCAGTACCAGTGTGCCTTTGGAGCTATAAGTGCAGTTTTTCCCAAACGCAATGGTCTGATTGGTCAGATCTGTTCATTTGGATCCGAAAAATAGGACAAATTAAGCTTGGTTTGAAAAATTTCACAGTCAGTGTGAACGGGTGACTCCAAAAATTAATTTTAATGCCCAAAATATTCGCACAGATTGTCTTAAATGCAATCATCTAATGATTGTTACATTGGACGCCCTGTGTCTGAAGAGACAAACATGAGAGTGATAATATTTCAAATTGAATTAAAAACATGCTACAGTGTAACACCCGTAGAGTATAATTGTTCATAATTATCAACCTGACATTGACAGCTTCAGCCTTCAGTGTATATGGGACCATTGTGGTTCCTACTCACCACAGTAATGAATAAGAAAGCAATATGAGAAACAGTGACAGCATCAGCTGACATCGATGATGACATATGTTTACAAAAGGAAATTTACATTTTCATCCAAATTCTCTTGGTTATGTTGAAAGTTAAGTAATCAAATGATGCTTTGTGCCTGAAGCAATCATTTGTACCCAAGTTATATAAAATGATAATCATGGATGATCAAACCTATCCTTTACGTTCTTCATTTAGGTCAGTTAGAATCCTTGCTGTCCTTTCCTATAAACCTTTCCAGTTGGGTCTGAGCTTACTACACGATGCACACAAGAATTTCCTCATTGTGAAAGAGGTTCCTCATTTTTCCGACCAAAAGAAATTTGGTCCTCCAAAGAAAAGAAATGCAAAAACATTCCCACCTATAAAAGACTGCTAACAGTTACACACACACACACACACACGCTTAAACGCACGCACTTAAGTCTTGTGGTTGCTGTGTTACGCAGAGGGTTTTCAGGGGAAATTCCTTTGAACATGAAACCCAGTGAAAATAAGGACAGTAAGTGAAGAGAAACATTCAACATTCCATGAGAACCAACACAATGGTAAACCCCTCCGTCACACTGAAACTCTGATTTCCAACTGACATCATGTCCTGTTAGCTATCACATTCCCCTCCACATCACCTGGAGGAGAGCACAGACACACAGTCCATCTGCACCTGGCCCAGACACCTCTGAGCTTAGTGAGGAGAAAGGCCAGTCTCACCATGTCACCATGTTTAGTCTGTTCTTCTGGCCTTTCAGAGTGTGACAAGATCCATGAAGGGCTGAGGCGTAACTGAGGGGACTTACAATGTCATGATAGATACACAGCTCTTTTCGTGTAGACATATATTTAGTGGAATATTTACTCAGTCTCTGTCACTGTGAAATAGTGTAGGTAGAATTAGGCTTGGAAAGAGAACACGTTTGTAGTTACAAGTTTTTGATTTTATGTCTTCAATATATCACCTGCGGCATATACAGCAGGGAGTAGACCAGTATCACAGCTATCTGTGCACTCAAAGCACACAGAACTTTAAATTTTAATAAAGACTGTTATTCCTAATAGATGTCATAGTGAGGCCACTTTAAACCAAATTTTAAAAAACAAAGGAACAAAAATGAAACTGATGTAAATCAGCTTTTTTCACTCTTTAAGCAATGTATAGTGGGAATTGTACAAAAAACAAAACACACACATGTGATGCGTTTTAATAGGCGATTTAATTGCATGGAAAAATGTAAAGTCCTTTGACATCCGGCAGCTCAGATACTAAATCTAATCAGATTCATCTATACTCGCCTACAGTGATGTGAAAAAGTCTTGGCCCACTTCCTGATTTCTTAGTTTTTGCATATTTGTCATACTTGCATGTTTCAGATCACTGGACATATTTTAAGACTGGTGAAACTGATTGTGTTATTTTGTGCACATAAAGCCAAATAGATTTACATAGCTTTTTTCCCCCCTGATAATTGAAATAATCATTTAAAAAATGCATTTTGCATTTACTCTGGTTAAAATTTGTTGATGATCTGAAACGTATAAGTTTGGCAAATATGCAAAAAATAAGAAATGAGAAAGAGGGCAAATACTTTGAGCACTCGGAGGATAGCAAAACACAATTTTTATGTGGCTCATTTTGCGTAATTGTGAGATAGGATGGAGTACAGTGAGACCTCTTTGCCCATTTATTTAAATGTGCACCTGATACACTAAAAAAGCTAAAGACTTCCAATTGTACACACCTTAAATTTTCCTATCTACCTATAACTATTTTAGAATTTTTAATGCTATAATTTTGCTATAATTTTACTTACTACATTACGCTACTAAATAGCTAGGAAAGGGAATTGATTAGAAATTCGTGATTTGGTGTAATGATTCTGGGTCATTTTGACCCAGCATTTTCTGTTTCTTGTGTTTTTATATTTTTCTATATTATTGTTTAGGTTCTGATTCCTTAGTTGTGCTGTTCTGATTATTATTATTATCCTCGTGTTTAGTGTAGGTTTAGTTCAGTGTCAGGTCTCTGCCTGGCATGTTTTCTGTGTTACTTTGAAAGTCCGTGTCTCATGTCAGTGTGTCTAGTTTTGCTTCCCTTGTCTCGTTAAGTCTGATTTCTCCCAGCTGTGTTTCCCTCCTGTCTCCCGTTCCCTGATTACTCCAGTGTGTATTTAAGCCCTGTGTTTCCCCTTGCCCTTGGTCGTGTTGTTAACATTAACATTTGTTCACATCCTCACTGTGCTGTGTTTTTCCCTCTAAGTTTATGGTAATGTTCAGGTTTCCCAGTTTTTAGTTTGAGTTTCATGTTTGCGTTTCTAGTTTTGCTTTCCTGTATTTCATGTTAAGGTTTTTCTCCAGCAATAAAGCTGCCGCCTGCAGTTTATCATTCACTATCATTCAGTCCTGCATTTGGGTCCTACATCCTGCCTGCCACGCAGTACAACATGACATTCAGTTTCCACTACCAGTATCACTTATCACTTGATTCCTTATTGATTCTCATTTGCTCTGCTTTGAGAGTCACCACCATCTCTAAGCAGCATATCAAAGACTTTAAATTCATACAAATTAATTACATGCTGGGTGGTTAAAACTGTGTGCATGTTGGAGGTATTTCCCCTCTTTGTTGTGATCAGTGCTGGGGTCATTTCTAAAAAAAGCCATAATGTATTACACGTATTACGTAGAACACATTTAATAAAAGTAATGCATCACATCACTTAATTACTCCCAGGAGAAAGGAATTCGCTATACTACTCTTTACATTATTTTCACGTTTCTCCATAGAAATGATCTGAAACCCACCGTCTCATAATTACCAGTTAACAATATAAACTTCTAAGCTACAGTCCCACACACCAAAACAAAGTGGGACTGATAACCAGGATCAATAGACTGGCAGACTAACAACTCCAAGGAAGTGAACTACTTGGAACCGGTTTGCTACAAAAACCGGTTCTCAGTTCCCATCCCTATAAATAGCATTGTTAAATATTTTTAGAAAGAGAGCATAACAGTCTGTAAAACAGGTACACTGAGTCATCTTCACTACAGAACAGTCAAAAACAAAGAAAAAATGTGGAGGCTTAAAAAGAGAGACAGGGGATGCGGTGGTAATTCATGTAGGTAAGACATATTTTGCTATGAGCTGTTGTCTGGTTTTTATCATTTCATCTCTTAGTTTCAGTTCAGAATGGTGCCGAGCAGCTCCTTCATGCACAAATACCACTGAGGTGGCCACTGAGGTGATGAGAAGATAACATGTTACTTGAGGGTCATTATGTTTCCCTAACGACTCGGTACTTCTAAACAGACTAACTACATAACATTTCTGTCCATATTATTTCAGTTGCCCTGATAGTAGAATAAGCCACTATAAAGGTATGAATATGCACTAATGTAGCAGTAATCATAAGACAGTGATAAACAGGGCAGAATCTTAAAAAATACTGTAATACAAATTTTTGTTCATACCACTTGATCAAAGCACTGAAAGTCCATTTTGAAACTATTAAGTTTATAAACTTAAATTATTTATATGCTTTTGATTGAGAATGCAACTCTGAAACTACAATGACAATATCTGCAACAGAGTAAATGCATCATTCTACTGGGATAGTTGCTATTGGACAAACATGGCTCTGAGCCGCTGTTTAAAGTAATGAAATTCAAAAGAAGATGAGTCGTGTGAGGGCAGCTGGGAAAGAGAGGATGAGTGGCCAAACAAGAGTGGACCAACACCCAGTCTGAAAAAAAAAATGATGCAAAGATACACACACAGACACACACAAACTGGCTGCCAGTAAACACCAACAAGCCCAGCCGTGCTTCCTGGAACAGCACCATGAAACAGCTGTGAGTCCCAGCAGAGCCTGACTCTCCCACTCGCTGGGCCTCTCACACACACACCCATGCCCTCACATGCTGATATGCATACGACAACACTCTCACACCAAACCTCACACACAGTTCTTTTGTTGGTCACTTGGTTTTCCTAATGCTTACACTTAAGAAATACAGCTATTAGATTGTGCAATGACAGAAAAACAGTACTACCGTTACAGTTTACAGTACTAAAATGACAAAAGTACAAAACTAGAATGACATGCAAAAAAAACCCCCAACAAAACATTACAACAGATTCAATTTCCATTTTTTAAATTTTACATTTAAAAAAAAAATTGCAAATTTTGTGGACTGTAGCATTAACCTTCTCTAACCCTGCTTAGTCAGTGCGTCATACCTAGAGTATCACAGCAAGCCACAAACATTCAAGGTCTCAGTCATTGTAACCCTTGAGTCTGCACTTATTGCTCATGATGCCTCAAACATAAATGGATCTTTCCTATCAATCATTTCAATCACTCAATCAATGATTCATTATTTACTGGTTACATATTAGGCATTAGTTCATCTGTACTTGACAAAACACTACCATGCTTCATGACACTACTTACCCAACCCTTGACCATTTCTCTCCTTTAACCTTTGGTTGATATCTGAATTTAACTGTTTAGTTCTCGGAGAGTGCCTGTGCATTGTCTACAGTCTTGTAGACTGCTTGTGATTGCAGACATGGCAGCCAGTACTAGAAATGTTATGAATATATTACTGAGAACAACTAAATGGAAGCTGTTAACTTTCACAAAACCAATTAATCAAAGTTGATCTTTTTGACCTAAACCTTTACCCTCTTGACTAATAGCATGTTTTCTAACCATCATCGTGGTGTTGCTGTATGATACATTTTTAATGCTAACTTATTCTATTTGCATGATATGTAGTCTCAACATCAAACTCCACAAGGTATTACATGTAAGCATTTAATTCAAAATCTTGAAATTATTCACAATCACTGCTAACTGGCAAGCATTATCCTGGGGGCTAGCTACTCAGCATATTGCTTCCTTTCTCTACTAGCATGCTAGCCAGCTCACTGTTGTGATGATTCTCAGTATTATTCAGCTCCAGGAGGATTATCCAGGAGATATGTGGCAAGAGACTCATTGGCGAGGCACCTAATACTGGTGACTGCCTTCAGGTAGCAAAATTTCTTACTTACACATTAGGCTTTGTGCACTTGTACTGTGTTGTCCAACAAAATTTCATATACAAAACTAAAACAAGGAAGGTTATAGGGAAGAAGTGGATTTGAAGAAGTGTGCCCTCCAAACAGTGAAACACCCAAAACTCCCTGCGACTGGCAAATGCATGACAAAAACGATACACACTGTTTTCTAGTTTTTGTGGTATTTCCAGATTCTGCCAGTTTCAGTGTTTACTCATAGATATTTGTGCCTTCAAAGAAAACACCTCATAGCTCTGCTCTGGGAACTGTGACAGAGTCTTTCTTGGATTCTACCCATTAGCTCATGTCAGTAAGCTCTGTGTTTGACTGTAGTAAGTATACACAAACTGTAAAGGTGTTAGACCTGTTTATGAAGCAACTTGTATTTAATCAAAGCTTTTCACTTTACTAAAAACTTTAAAAAAAAAACAGGATATAAAGTCATCTTAACAGTTACCCTTCACATCCTGCTGCTTTTAATAAAAAGTCCAGCATTGCATAATTCTGTCGGCAAGTTAGAGGATTTATTTGGACAAACAAATAATCAGTGCTCACTTACATGCAGATGTTCCAGTTTTCCTAGATCTAACCTCACATGTTTCACATTGGATTTACAGTGATTTCTGAATCTACCCAGTACATGATATAAAGAATAATGCACTTTATAATGTACAGTGAAAGTACTAGTTATCGATGTGACCTGTTTAAATGCAGGAATTACTGTCTTAAAACAAAAAACTCTGTAACTTGCTGAGACTATTGAAAATAGGCATCCAAGTGTTTCACTACATGGTACTAACAGACTCGTGGAGGATGTAAGATGCACTGCTGCACTTTCAGTGACACAGTTTCCCAGGCTTTACTCCGGCGTTTGTCTTGCGTCACTACTTCTGGTCTCATGTGGTTTTTCTGTGGTTGCAACTGCTCCAGTTCACAGAGTGAACACTACACTTCTAAAACAGCTCTAATGATTACAGATCCATCCACACATACTTACAGGCTGTAACACATTAGAAAAGCAACTCTAGTACAGACTACATATCTACCACTCAGGACAAAAATACCTAAAATAGATAATCATTGCTCTGGCATTTCAGCATGAGAAATTTGTGCCAGATTTTCCTGAATTAAGCAATGAGCCACTCACAAGCCTTGGGTTCAGACATCGCCCCAGTCTGAATGACCTTAACAGATCCCTTAGTAGGAATGCTGCAGTTAGCGTGATACTCTCTTGTCCTCTGACTCTCATCCATGGTGAAGAGAGTGGCAGCCATTTCATTACATAACCCTCTGCCCTGTGGGACATAAACCTAAAGAGCAAAATGATGAAATCTGTTCCCTTCCCCTAAGTCCTTACCTTCACCCCAAGCTATATAAGCATCCAGGCCAACACGGTAAGTCAGTTAGCGCAGTAAGCAGGCAGTGATGAAACTGTTCTTTGACATTGTGGTTCAGGAAGGAAGACAACTAGCAATGCAGAAGTCTTCTGCACATAATGTTTGATGTCTTGCTCTATTTAAAAAAACAGCTGAGGTAATGGAAGATATTTTCATTCAGACATGAAATAGTATTTGGAAGTTGGGGGCAGCTACAGCTTTGTTCTGCAGAACTCAGCTACTATTTGGATTCTGTTCATTTCTACGTGATAATTTTACGACTTGATAATTCTTAAGTTATTTGTCAGATTTATCAGAGACAAAATCTTAATGTTTTGCCCAGTAAATAACCTATATTTAGATGTGTCTCTTAACACTGTGGTCAGGAACTTCTATTAGTCTCTCTTTGAAACCAGAGGAGTCTTTTAATAGCAACAGCAATACCTCACAGAGCATGGGAGGTACAGGCCTATGTAGGAAGTAAATATCTCTCATATGTTAAATAACCTAAAGTAACCTTTTAAGGCTGTGCATAGTGCAATCCAATAATTTGGTGAGTAAGCCTATAAAATGCAAAAATATAAAAGGAAAGCTGGCAACACAAAAAGATGACCTTGACCCCAGGTGGAATCACCTGCAGGTGGAAATTTCTGATCATGCCTTATATGGAAAACAGTTCAGTGCAATAATAAAAAATTCCAGTTAAGTTGGAACATTTGAATGCTGTATGATTATGTTCATGATAAATATTTTGCAAAACCAGCTGAGTTTATTTTTTCTTTATATTAGTCTACTAGTAATTTTTTTTTAAATTTTTTACCTTAGTGTGGACGGGGTGGTCTTCTTTAAGTGTAAACAAACTTTTGAAAAAGACATCAGCCTCTTGAACTTCTAGATACTCTACCATGTTCATTAGGTAGCCATTGTTCACCCTGTGCTCTCTGGTACTGAGCTGATAGCATAGTGTCAATTGTTCGCCGAAACCACCTGTTCACCAATCGAGCATTAGCTATAAACTGTTCGGTTGATGAGTTATCTGTCATACCTATGTGTGTACGGACACAGACTTCAGAGGAACCAAGAGTAAACACAATAAAGGTGCATCGCTGTCTTTTGTAAACCCGTTCTCTGACCTGGGCGCCCATTCAGACAGGGCAGACAGCCAGGATGAGCTATAACTCCACTGAACAAGCCCATCCACAAGCCCATGTGTCTGTCCCAAGCAGTAAAGAGAGTAGTGAGACTACCCAGTGACTGCTAGTTTATAATCAGTCAAACACAGGCGTGTCAGCCCTGCACTGTGCGACACTGTGCTTTGCACACTACACAGAGCTGGCGGCCCAGCGAAAGCCCACTGAGCTCTGACATGCAGCCTTGCTTTTCACTAAACTGAGTCAATTCATTCTCATGACCCGTGACAAATCAACGTGACCCATTTACGAGGGTGTCAGTGCAGCCTCTCTGGTACATCAGGCAGAGATACAGGTCCTGCAAGTGACAGTGTGGAATTTAAACATTTCAAACCATGGAAAGTGTAATATTCATTTTTCTCAGAGTTTGAGCCAGATGGGCTTTGGCACATTCATCATAGGAACAGTAGAGAAGAACTAATGGAGCTGTGGCATGGTGCTTATCACACTTTGGGTTATTATTGGATCATGAGAGGCAGCTCTGTATTATGTCTCCCGATGCTTATAATGTAAAAGTTTGATTTTTTTTTGTTGTTAAGACTCAGATAAACAGCTATCTTTTTTGCATATTAAATTTTCTGTCTCAAAAACCTGCAAGCACAGATATTAGTATGATCAAGTTTCATTCCCCACAGGCTGCAAATGATAAAACTGACCTTACTCGACAGTTTAGGGTCTTGTTTAAATATCCAGACATCCATCAGTGCCTATGAGAAGGGCAATAACTAGAGAAAGCAGAGAGTGAACATGAAAAGGACTTGAAGAGATAAACACAGTTAATGGGATAGAAAAGAGGGAGACAAGGAAGAGGAATGTGCAAAAAGAAAAGCGCATGGGCACTGCAAAATAAAGGGGAAATTTATGATGGAAAATCCCATTTTGCCTCGCAGGTTAATCTTCTGATGTACTGAAATGTAAATTCCGATGAGCTTTTTATGTCATCATCGTGGGGTAGCTCTTGTTTCTGTTTGCCTGAAATGCGTGTCAGACAGGTTATCAGCTCGAATGGAGAGAATTATTTAAGAGGAAAAAAAGTAGCATGTGGCCTGGCGCAGATGCACTGATAAAAAAAAAACCATATACACGTGTACAACTTCACATCTTGGAATAGAGTTAAGGGTCTCAAGAGGAAACAGTGAATACTGTACACGCACACATAATGCATGTTGCAATGAGTGTGTCGGACTGATTGAGAAAGTTGCATTTGTGTGCTGCTGTTGCACATTCATGTGCGTGTGAATATGTGTGATTAAGTGGGGGGAGGTTTTGCAGGTGGCTTGCTGCGGTGTACTGCCAAGAAAGCAGAATACCCTGGGGTGGGGTGGAATAAATGAGACTGGGAGAGGTGAGGGAGTGGAGAAGGAGTACAACAGGGGAGTTAAAGAGTGTTTAGAGGACTTGATTTAGATGGTGGTTATCATAATCGATTAAAAATTGTTTTCGCTTTAGTCTCAGCGCCCTGTGTCTCTCGCTGGGGCTCGGGTGTGGCTTCCAGAGCAGGGCCCGGCCAGATGACTTCATTGCCATATGGTATCTAACCTCTCAGTCACACTCACTTACAACAATACACAGCATACCCATTCTCTAAACACTCCCTTTGTTATGCAGCACTCAGTAATTCTGATAAAGCCATGCCCATACACACCAAGTCTTGATGGAATCTACAGTAAGTGACCACAGTCATCCTCCTTGATGAAGTGAGATCACGGGTACCAAAGGGAGTGAACTTGTACTCACACATTCTCATCAGTGGGGTTATTTTTTTTTTTTGCAGTGTTCTGTTGCAATGTGTTGTGTCTGAAGCCACAGTCTTGATCTCACAAGTAAAAAGTGCTGATTGTGTGAATTTTTTGTTTGATCGTGTACAGTAGAGCAGCTAGAGGATTCATCTGTTAGGATTTTCTTGGGCAACAGTTTGCCATCGGTCCCTGTGCTTCTTCACTTATTCTACTTTTGAGCATTTGATACCCTGTTTACTGCAAGCTCCCATTTTGGACAATGCAAAGCTTCAGCAACTAAAAATGCAATTCTGGACAGGGCATCACTGCTGCTTCATATGTGGGTGTGAAAATGCAAATCTGCACTAACGAAGCTTTCACATTTGCAGTCATGCAAGTCAGCAACCTCTGTTCCCACTTCTTCATTCCACCATCATTTATGTAAAGCTAAACAATCTAATTTTTATACATTATTTGAGCACAAAATTAATAAAAATATCCACATTATTATGTCGGTTGAGACAGGCAGTCTTTGTTTTAATGGGGTTGCCCCAGATCCCTGCTGGGGTGAAATGCCAGCCTTGTGTAGGCCAAGCTAAACTAAAAATGAATCCTGTTTTCTAGTCAGATGCCAGTAGCCAGCCGGCTACTGGCATCCGTTCAATAGCCAGTCCACAAGTGATACAATTTAGTTTACACCAAAACAAATAAAACCACATAATTGCACAGCACAAAGTATACCTGAATATGAACACAGGGCCACATATCTCATCCAAATTCCAGCAACAACCTCAACTGTAGCCGTAACCCTAAACCAAAAGATCCCAGTGTGACTGAGTGTGCAGTTAAAGCATCACATACTTGTGTAATTACTATGTGTTTTAAAGAAAATGTTGCCTCTATAGAAGTCAATAGAATTAAGGGTTACAGTAGGCTGTGTGTATTGACAAGGATTTGGAGAGAGGAGAGTGAAAAGACACTGTGAAATGCTATATCAAGCCAGTAAACTCTTGCTGGTGACGGCAAAAAATATGGAATGCATTACGGAAGTGACAGAGTTGAGGACGAAGACACAAACAAACACATAAATCCGCCATAGACAGACACATAGATGATTGCGGAGACAGACAGGCACCCTTTGCCATTGCTATCTCTCCCCATCTGCACTCTCTCTCTCTGCCTCTATCGCACCATCTTGCAACCTTAACCCTCACTTTCATGACTTTGCATGTCGCACTCCCCTTTTGTGCCTCAAATCATCTATCACGCAGTTCTTTGGTTTCCATCCCCAGTGCCCAGAGCGGACCAGGTCCCACTCCTTCAGTCCATCTTCTTCCTCTTGTTTTCTTGCCTGAGGCCCAGAGAGAGAGGCAGAGAAAGTATTTGCCCTGTCTCTCCCTCTCTCTGGCTGTGTCTTGGCTCCTCTATAAAGGTTAGTGAGAGCATGGTGTGGGTGTTGGTGTCTCAGGGTGAGTTATGGGTACTACAGCCAGGGGACCCCAGAAAGAACCGAATGAGTGTACTGTTGGGAGAAGGATGAAAGGGAAAAAGAAAATAGGGAGGGATGGAGGGAGGGCAATTTAAGGGTTCAGAATGCCAAGTGCTGATGTGTTTGTTTTCCATCACTGCTGTTCCGGGCAATGACAGAGAGAGAAAACAAACGGCAACACTGATATATTACATACAGACTTTCAACTCAATTCTCAAAGCAATAATTCTACAATGAGAAAGTCTTATCGCCAAACCTTGGTTATCTCTTCATATAAAATCTTCACACGGAATCTTGGAAGCAACAAACCAACTTCAAAACCCGATTCATTAATTTTGCTTGCAGAAAAAAAGATACAGACACCCGAGTGCATGCATGAACAGCATAAGCCTGCGCGTGTAGGTGTGTCTTCGCAGCGGACTCTTCGAGCTCAGCAACACAACTGACTGTGCTGGGATGAGCGTGAACAAAAAGCTGGTGTTGGTTACATTAACCATCACTGCGACTTGACCAGAGTGCACACATATTCGCGGCATGGCGTCTGTTCAACCCCGTGACGTTTACTGTATCATTTCAGTGGTGTCTGTCAACTCTTACATTGTGCAGTGGTGCTTTATTCTAAGTGTGAATACCTGTCTTTATAAGGTAGTGCATTGCTCCTATTACGTGCAGAGACAGCTCCAGGCATGCTGGATTGTCTAGCCCTGCTGCTGTAAGGTAACGTATGGGACAAATTGGAGAGCGGAGGAAGAGGTGAAGGGAACAGCAGAGGAGAGTGAAGACGGCTTCCCATCAGTCCCTTACAGGCATGTGAATCGAGAGACATAAGTCATTCAACCGAATGGATGGAAGGACTGAGGAAAAGAAAAGAAGGAAAAGGAAAAGTTTTGAGGAAGAGAGGAAGAAGTACATGTGGGCAAAAGTTAGCCTTTTAAACCCCGATGTTCCACCAGTAGTTCAGTCATTACAGACTCCTGCTGTGTAGCCAAATGTTGTTCAACCCATATAACCTTCATTTAGGCTGTAGTGGAGATCCCACCAAGTTTCCAAGGATACCAAATATTACAGGCTAAATGATGGCTTTATATAAACATTGTAGCGCTTCAATGATGAGCTGGAACAAGCCAACGCACAATATATGTGATACTGTCAAACAGAGTGGAAAAAGGTAATTTTTTCCAACCTGAAAATGCATTAATGGGAAGTGAAAGGAAGAAAACTGGATGTCAGATGATAGAAAAAAAGAAGGAAGAGCACAATAAAAAGTCAATGGGATAAGGAGACAGAGGAAGGGGAAGACCCCCAGCAGCCCACACAGACCCAACCTGTTTGCTGTCTGACCCACAGCATTTCTTATGAATGGAAGGAAATTGTCTCCTGATCAAAAAAAAGCAAAACACATGAGCATTATTAATAGAACCAAGTCAGCTACTGAGAGCAGGACAACAGTGTGCGGGACACAATACAGGGGCACGAAGAAGGGAAATAAAGAAAGGACAACACATAGGAAGGTAAAAGGACAACAAGGGAGGTTTATTTTATTATCCTTTAATAAATATCTGACAGATTTCCTGAGGAAATATCGCAGATCACATGTAAAATAGTTTAAGACTGATGTCAACTGCAGCAACATATGAAATCTATTAGCTAGGAGCCACAGCAGACACAGGGTGAGAGGGAGTGAGAGAGCAAGAGAAAAACAGAGTGAGAGAGGGAGCGCTGCTGAAAGTCATGCAGAAGAAAAAAAAAATCTCACAGCCTATCCAAATTCTTCGAGAGGTAAAAAAGTCAGCCAAGACACAAAATCAGAAAAAGGAGGAAAAAAAAGAACAGGAGCACATGCCCGTGCTCATGCACACGCACACACACACACACACACTGATCTCCACATCCTGCTGGGTTCAGGGCCAACATTGAAATGAGTGCCCAGACACTGCTGCCAGCCCCAGGGAGGGATGGGGAGAGGAGACACAAACACACTCTAATGCAAAATATCGGAGAAAGGAAGAAAAGATAAAGAGGAGGGTTGGCAGGAGGAGAAGCCTGCCAGGAGTGCTACCATCTGTAAAATAACGTAACTTCAGGGCAAAGTCTTGAAAGTTACCTCTTTGCTCTGGTTAACCTCTTCAAATACTATTGTTTACACTGAAATTAGGGCTCACTGTACATCATTTCACCCCCAACCAACCCACCCCGTTAGCAACTAAAGGATGCCTGTGTTTGTAATTCTGAATGAAACTTGTATTTGTCAAAGTCACGTGTGAAATTTAGCACAAGAAAAACACACTACACAAGGCAGTACAAGATCAGTTTTTTTTTTCACTCGCATTGCACATGTAATTATATCTGTGAGAAAACTCATCAGTTCAAGACAGCGATACTGAAAGTCACAGAGGCGATCGCTAAATCTCACGATGTTAACACGCACACACAAGCACACGCTCAGACTCAGTGGTGGTTCCGTATTTTGGAAAGAGGAACTTGTACTGGCTCGGTGGTGCCAGTATGTCTGTGGCAGTGTGGCAGCCATGGTGTTCCGCCACCCTTACCCTTGCTCTCCACCAAGACCCAAACCACAAGCCAATACCCACAAGCCAGTGAGGCCTGGATGAATATACCCACCACTACACACACATACACACACACACATGCATGCACACACCTCTCACACAGACACAGTCAACCAACCACACATACCAAGCAAAGAGGTAGAGTTATGGAAAATGAGAATGAGTGAGGTTTCTGTCTTTCTCTGTCTTTTCTTCCCCCTTTTTAATCATCCGGGCCTGAAAGGGCACACAGAGTTCAGTGGGGACAAGGAGGCTTGTAGGCGGGGAGGTGCTGCTACAGAGATGAGCAATAGACTTACTACATACAGTACTCGACTGCCTAGCATGGGAAACAGAGGTGGTGACTTCTCCAGTATTCGTCTGTCACAGAGCACGTGTATGTGTTGGCTCAATCAAGAAATAAACAGACATACTTTCAGTAAGTGCGCACTTGCATTACAGGTTCAAGCACTAGAAGAAAACGCATTATCGGTGTTGTTCTGAGCCTCTTAATATCAAAGCTCTTAGGTTAATTAATTTATGATGAGGGATCATGCCAAGTTTTTTATTGAACACCACTCACAACCACAAGGGGACACCAAAGTCAGAAATATTTAAATTGGGCTGATATTGGTTTTAAGAGATGTAGCACTACCCCAAAGTAAAATATGTAAAGAAATGAACAGTAATAGAAAAGTACTAATAACGTAGAAGTCCTCAGCTTGTAAAATGACCACTTAAAAAATTGTTATGTTCTCAATGTGTAAAAAGCAACATTAATGATGGAATCTTCAAGTGTACAAGTACACACAATTTGCAAAATTGAACAGCATTAATTCCTATTGTACAAAAATGTATTTGCTTTTCAAGATTATAAAAGAGCAATTCAAAGGTTACCGTGTATAATGCATTTAAAAATGCAAATTGAAAGCAAATGTAACTTATACAGATACTGTTTGATAGCAGTTGCGGTTCATCTTTTCATATAAATGCAGTGGAGTAAAAAGTTTGAATTGTGATGAAGTAAATGGGAAATATGTTTGCTACAAATCCTTTAAAATTGTTCCTTTGACGCTGAGTAACTTTATCCTACTTCGTTACTTTCCAACCCCGTCCCTGGTTTCGAATCTGTTTATAATAAGAAGAGCAGTTTGAACTCTGCTTGCGGCAAAAGCATCAGTTCACTTTAGCGTGGAACAGAGTGTACACTACCCAAGGTGTCCATTTGAATCTTACACCCAGAGCTCCACATCTCACCACATAGTGTGTATATGTGCGTGTAAGTGTGTACACTAAGTGTTGAAGGTTAGGGTTCCTGTATGTGTTCCCCAAGTTGTGTAATGGCCCAGTGGAGTAGAAAGTGATGAGAAGCTGGTGTTTGAGCCCAAAGCAGGCCCTTATATGGAATGCTGGACCTGTTTTCTCTCCTCTCCTCTGTCTTGCTTCTCTCCAAAAGTGCTACAAGGTCGGAAGAGAAGAGGACATCCTTCCAAGTCAACATATTTACATATTTGCAGTGATGTGGGGATATTCAGCCGAGTGTTGGCAGGCGAGACAGTGGTCAGCCAGGACAGCTGAAAGTGGACATCTGGGCCTGGGCCTTGGCTGTGGCTCAGTTGCTTACCCTTATCAGCCTATCTCTTACAGACAAAACATTATGCATTGACAGCCTCATAGAGCTCTTTGGACAGCTCAAGATTTTATCTTTAGTGCAAACTTCGAAAGAACTTACACATGTAGAACCAGACGTAATATATGGTCATCATCTGCAATATGCTCTGAAGCAATACACGGTGGTTTTAATACGTGATTACTGAGATGTAACAAATTTTACAAGAAAAGTTTTTCCTTCACGATCAACACACAAAGACATGTCATCTGTTTAAATATCTTATGCATTACTTGGCGGTGCCCTGGGGAACCCTTTGTCCTTTTCACGTCCCCTCTACTCACCCACCCACCTTCTTTCCTCTCTTTTCCTAATGCCCCTTCCCTCTTATGTCTCCTTCATAGCTCTTGCAAGGAACACAGCACCATGTTTCTCTTGGCAGAACTCTGCAGGCTGTCCCTGCGTGCCTGAAAAACCAGCGTTCTCCCCCTCATCCCTGCAGCCAACGTGCACATTTCTCACATTTTCTGCCTGCTCTCTGTGAACAGTTCACTTCAGCCGCTTCACATCATCCAGGCTCCCAGGCACTGCAGGACAGGGCGGGACAGATACGTCCTCTGACTTACATTACATCCATATCCTCCCTGTCTCTCCTTCTCTGCCTTCAGTGTCTCTCACTAAAGTCAGTTTACTCAAAGTGCAAATGTCTTTCTCTCTTTCTCTGGCGGTTACTTGCCCTTTTTGCTCTGTCTCAGTGTGCTGAGCACAGGTGTGTGAGATATTAGGGGAAAGCTGGTAATATGAAAGTTTCTGAGCTAATAGAGAGGAAACCGGGTGTCTGGTAGGCACTCATAGACGAGGGTCAACTTAGGAGCACACAGATGTCTCAGCCAGTTGAGAAACTGACTTTCAGATTAATCCAGTTGCACAGGTGTGAGTTACAGTACTAGTCATACCTAGGAAGTGGTATACCCATTACAAAAAGACGGTTAAGCTCACTAGAGCTTAATGGAATACAGACATAAGCTTGGTAAATGTGTAGTCGTGCACACAAGCATATTTGAGATAAACTGGGTCTAATTCAAACAGCTGGAGCTGAACACTTTGCTTTCAAGAGGATGGACGTTTCACCTCTGTCCCACACACCGGGCTGTTTGGCAGTAGATAACAATCTGTATTTATTATGTAATTTATTTCTTCTAAACTTTAATTTAAACTTTATTTCCTCTGAGTCTGGGGTCTGGGCATTGCTACATAAATGAACCTTCTCAGAAATCAGGGAAGGGGAAGAAAAGAAGGAGAAGGAGGGAAAAATGAAAAAAAGTGCAGCCTGTCTCTTGGGTGCCCTTTTTGCCATCCCATTTCCTATGCATCTGGTCTGTGTTTGTGCGGAGAGGGAGAGGGGGAGCAAAAGGGGGACGGCCGTCTGGGGCCGATTAATAACCAGTGATTTATAGGAACTTTTATAGAATAATACAATAAAAATGTGTGTGTACGTGTGTGCTAGCGCATGTGTATGCATGCGTTTGTATATGTGCTCGCTTTACTGAGAGTGCACACAATGCTTTTCTAATTCTGGGGAATCAAAAACAAATTATCGGGAAAAAACACAGGCACTGCTTGAGATAAATTGGGCGCAGATGGAGGCAGGAAATAAAACAAGTGAGGAGAAGACACTCGAAGAAAAAAGCCAGAGAGGAGGACAGGAGGACCGCGGGGAAAGAAGGGGCACCAGACAAAGCGACCGAGTGGGGGCAAGACAAGGTGAGGATGCGATGGAGAGAAGTAAAGAACAGGGGTAGAGAGGACAACAAGAGAGAGGGTAAAGAAGAGGACAGAGATGATATGGAGGAAGAGGGGAGAGTGGGAGGAGAGAGAGCAGAGGAGTTCCCATGCCCTGTGCAGAGGAAATGGGCTTAAGTGAGGGAGTTAGGATATAATGTGTGTCTGTGTGTGCGAGTGGGCAATGAGATGAGCAGACCTCTCTGGCACATAGCAGCATTTCCTTGCCAAAGTGCAATCTCCACCCCCCCAAAAAATCTCTGTTCATCCCCATCCATTCTCATCACTCTGTGACACACACACCCACACAGGACCTCGGTAACCAACTGCTGGTAAACTGATGGGTCCTCTTGACACACCCACATGGCTTTTACATTAAGCTTGGAAGACTTGATGATGCACCGCTAACAGCAGCAACAGCTCTCTTACCCGTGAGCAGGTACTGAGTTTGTCTACGTATGGACAGTTTTCAGATAGCGTGTTAGAAACTAAAAATAATGACAATTAAATATTTCAACTTTGACTCAATCTATGTCTTTAATCTGAATGCAATATACACCTTCTTGCACATTTGTGCAAAATATGGCATAGTTGCTTAACTTGTTGCCTTGTGGGATAATTAAAATCCAGTATATTGGGGATAATAAGTCTCTCTTGACATGGAAAAACTACCTATTACCAACATATCAGACTAAACGGTATACTATACAATACAGGTATATTTTGACATGCTCATACTCCAGCTAATGAGACTCGTATGGATGTCAATGTATTTGATTTCCGATAAGTAACGCTACATTTGCAATACAGGAACATTAAATATACAGCATGGTTAAGGTTATTTGGAAACATACCACTGCACAAAACGGTCTTGTTTATTTTACTAGCTGTCTTGCCCATAATCAAAAGTATAACATTATCTAATTTCTTTAAAGCTTCCAAATATCAATACTGGCATTGAATCCAGTTCTGATCTAGTTCACCTAAAAGCCATTGCATGCGCTACAAATTAAGTTACTTAAAGTCTAGAGAGGTCCAAGCCTACATAAGAAAGAATGAAAAAAAAAATACAACATGACCTAATCAGAAATACA
>NC_052955.1:12921557-12989057 GCF_013358895.1 Oreochromis aureus | reverse complement strand
TGACTACAAAAACTTTTTTAAAGCATGACGCTGGCCAAAATGTCAATGTTAAACCTTCAAAATGTGGAGCCCAAAGCCAATGGGTGATGTCACAATGACCCCCGCACCCCACCTACCCTACCACCCACCCACACACAACATTCTTAAGATTTCAATTAATTTGAATTCATTTTCAAGATTAAAATAAACCTTTCACTCACCTTCATTTCTGTTCTGTGGCTGCAGCGGGGGTCGGTTTTCAGGGACAGGAGCTGACTGTGGCCCTTTACTTTGCCCTGTAAGAGAGACCTGACATTAGTATTACCCTGCAGTAACAGTATGACCCATTATGTGTGACTAATGCATCTCTAAATTAGTCCCACTTCATAAGCGTATTCACTGAGCACTGCTGTAATATCAATGAAGTATATTTCGAAGACTTACCCTCAGTGTAAGGAGTAGGGTCTCCTATTCTACCGGCAACATCTTTTGCAGGCTTAATGACATCAATTTCCAAAATGATCACTACTCGTCTGTAATGAGACATGTCCATTAACAACAGAAAACAGCCCTCTGCTCCGTGTTTATTCATATTTAAGTGTTTTTAAGGCCTGCTTGCTTCCATTAAGTCGAGAACATTAAAAAAAATGTGCAGAAAATGTGTATACCGTCCATCCTTCAGTATATTGGTCACATGTCTCTTCAGATTACAGATGCAGTTTGGAGCCAGTATGTTTTCCTCAGCCATATGGTTCAGCTGGGTGGAGAGCATGAATGCTGCAGACGGTTTAAAAGAGGAAAGTCAGACAGGAGTGACCCAGGTTCCCCCTATTTAAGAGCCTCTTGAGAGCAATAGCTTAATCTTTAACCCCACGCAAGTAGTCAATTTAGTAGACCATCTAAAAAAAAAAAAAGCCAGTTAAAATGTAATTTCATGTAAGAGATTTGTCAGAGACAACTCGTGACTCTCACATTTTTAGAACAGATGGTTAAAATGGGTACATGAACATGTTTAAAACTTCAATGCAAAATATATCAGTGAATAAACTTAAAAACCTTACATGACAGAGTGTGCCTTCCATCACTCATCATCACCCGAAAGCGAGAAGGACCATTTCCTCCATCAAGCTTGCGAATATTCTGAAAAACATTATATGAATAAAACTGTTCAATAAACTTATTAAAAAATTATTTTTTTAACAATATTGTGTCCCTTTATGTAAACTTGCACATTCTGTGATTGCATTATTTAAAGTATAGAGCATATTTGGTTATTGCCTATGGGCCTGTATTCCTTATTCCCAGCTGCTTTTACAGTGAGATGGACTCAGTAAGGATGATTTTCCTGTAGTCTTTCCTCTTAAGTAAAGTCACTGCTCAGAGAGGGGTTTTAACTAAGAAACTGTAGCCTTTTGAAGTCTTACAGTGATTTGTCAGACCTGCCCCTTAAGAGGGTTCAGTCCATAAAAAAAATGTAACCAAATCTTTTACCATTTTTAAACATGTTTGAGCCCTCATGACATAACCACAGGAAAGCATGTGTTCAGGGGGAACTGTCAAGGGCCATCAAAACAAGTTATAAGATATGAACAAAGATCTCGGTTTGATATTTAGATGTTTATAAATTCAGTAGAAAGGACTGCCACAAGTTGAACGTGGAATGTAGCAACAAATTCCCAACAGAGCATCCAACTGTGTGACTTGATTATTTACTTTTTCAGTAAATAATCGGAAAACCGACAGAAAATCCACAGTACCATTGTTTGTTTGTGCTCCTGTCACAGTCAATAACAGTCGATCTCGACCCCACACACTACACATACTTTCAGGGACAGTAACCATCTTGAAGATAAAACCGTGTATGCCTCCATTAAAAAAAGTTAGGTGGGGACTACTGATTGATTTTCCATGGAATGACCGAGAACTAATCCAGCTTTGTTTTGCAGAATTCATCCCATCTCATTTAAATAGATGTGGTTGTTGACGAAATGAGGAATGAGGTAATAATAAATATACATTTTCACACAAAAAAAATAATTAAATAAATAAAAAACTGCTACTCACCACCAACTGAAGCACTGCGTCGCTGACACTGGTGCCATTTGAAAGAGCCTATGAATACAAACACGTTCAGATAATAAATTCTACATTTAATACAACTATTGTCGAAAACAAAACCACACTTTCCCTCCTTGACTTTAACACATTTTGCTATAATCACAGTTTTTAGAAGACACAAACGTAAATAACAGCTAATATCAAATTAAGCTAGCGTCGAACAACGTTCGCAGTTCTGATTACAGTGGATGCAAAAATATGCAAACAAATGTACCACAGCGAACAACTCCACTTAAACAAATACACCATTAAGTAGACGGCGCCGATTTACATTGCGCTTCTACAGTTTTCAGTATTAAACGGCGTAATATTTATGCTGTAAAAATAAACCATACCTCTATTGTTCCCTCCGAGAGTTTCGTCATGGTTGACAAAGGGTGATTTTAGCTACCACAACAAAAGAAAAATATCTGAAAGTTTTAACAAGACAGACACCTCAGTACTACTAGCACTGACACTAAGCAACAAAATTATGACCGTGGCGCCAATAGCTTGTAACAACGCGCCAATGCGCGTATGTGCTGCCACGACTTCCGTTTCCGTTTGCAGATCTGCTTTCAGTTTAGCCTTTCTAAACATCGTGCATCTGCGTGTCTTGGTTATACTGAAAACTGATCAGAGATCAGCTTCGCTAAAGTCACCGCCAACAATGACGTGACGTCAGGCGGTTTTCATGGTGCCTTCGTATTTGTAGGAAACTGGGATACTTCAGACTTTACCGTAACATTTTTTGTAAGATACGAAGAAATCCCGTAAGGAACATAGATTTGACAACATTATGTTGATATTTTTATTTGCCAAAGAACCTCAACTGTAATATTAACTTAACATCTGCTTCTTTTCTTTGCATTTAGAAAGAACTTCCATTATGTCCGTGAAGTCTTTTCCGTAATAATAACAAAAAGAAAAATGGTGAGGTAGAAGATACCACTTCACTACCTGAAAAGAAGAGGCAAAGACAATTATCCACAGCAAGAAATTGCTGAGACTATAAATGTAAAAATGCTTCCTACCGCTGTTTGCGTCATTACATTTTCCCAGTTTTAGAGTTTTAGAAATGCAACAACTTACAACAACCTTTTTCTTTTAAAGACATGTCATTTTTAAAACAGAATGGAGGTTTCTGCCACAACTTCATCTACTTCCAAGCTGCATGGTGAAAAACAAGGATCTGAAAAAGTCAGCGTTTCGGTCTGTAACCAGGGTCATCCACAGGCCGAAACGCATTGGTCAAGTAATAAAGTTGTAGTCTTAGTGTTGCTGAAGCTTCGACCTGTTTTCACGCAATGAAACTCATAAGCATGACGTGTGATTCAAATCAGTTCAGTTTATTAAGTCATTACATCAAACCATCCAATACACATACTGATTCAGTCATAATCTGACACTAACCGGTTTCCTCATGTTAAGATCAAAATGTATGTGCTATCAAATTGAAATAGGCTCAATATAAGCAACAATGACTATACTTTTTTTTTGTTTAATTATCATTTTTGACAAGGTCTCATCTAATAGCAACTATATTATTTTAAAGGAATACTCAAGTTTTGGGCTCCCCATTGTGTTCACAGAATCAGTTTTCACAAATATTTTGATTGAGCTAACTGATTGAGCTATCATAAATGTGTTTGTCTGAGTTTCCCTGGAAGAGCTGTAAAGGGTTTTAGTCCTTACTTAGGTGGGCCTCCAAAGTGGGCCCCATCATTCTTGTCAATGGGAAATCCCACTTTATCCTTGCTTCCAAATTCCCCTTTCTGTAGGATAGGAGCTCCAGGATTAGGGTTGTTGATTACACCCATAAAAACCGGTATTTTAGTTACATCATGCATAAGTGCAAAGAAGAAGGGTTGGCTGAGATGGAAAACTGGATTGGATGCCCTTGAAATAACCACAGTAGTAGCTGCAGCTGCCTCTGCACCATCCTCATTTATCTCCATGCTGGACTTATGCATTACACTGGACACCAGCAGAGGGCCATCTGAAATCTCAGCCAAGTTGGGAGAAGAAAATATCTCACCAAGGCCTAACAAAGAGCACAGAGTATAAGGTCAGTTCATGGGTTAAATGTCACTACCTTTATCTCACAGAAAGTCCAGTAGTTTCATCAAGCAATAATGTAATAATGTATGAGTCGTAAATTATAAATGTAACACTAAGTTCACAGAAAACAGGTCTTACCCAATTTGATAAAGACATCCTTTAGCTCTTTAGCATACTCTAGTTTGAATTTGGGGACTTTTACTTGGACTGCCCTCTCTTTGGGCAGTCGATTATAAAGGTTAGAGACATCGATCTTTGCAGCAAGTGAAGAGATATTTGTCTGCAAAGACAGAGGCACGACCACCAACAAACTCATAGACTTCAGGAATGGGAAGCTCGCTACCTGCACAAAGAAAAAGAATGGCGCTTTAGTAAAATGGAGGGTATGCAAGGAATTTAATTTTCTCTTCAAACATTTGAGGTTTGAAAATATTTGTGTTTTACCTGAGCCTCCAGTTCATGATCAATAAAGAAACTCAAGGGATGTTTGGCATCTTCCATCACCTCTACATCAACCATGTGCTGTTCATCGAGATAGAACACACCTCTGGAGGTAAAGCGGGGGTCAAATCGAGCTTTCCACTCTCCTGTGGGAGCAATGGAGGGAGGATCTCGGTTTGAGACAGCAGCAAAATGTAAAACACTTCGGAACACAGTCAGTTTCACTCGGTATTAGAAAGGAAACAGTATCTTATAAAATGGGCAGAATTTTACAAATACAGTGGCATTTGAAAATCTCACTCACCTTTGAAATGGACAGCATTAATGAGCATGAGAAGCAGATTGGGAGGTAAAGCAGAAAGGAAGTCAGCTATCTTTCCTTGAGTTGCGTTCTCTACCCATGTGTTTATTTGCTCCAGATTCTCCAAGATTGCTGGTTCCGAGCGATAAAACCGGTGAGACTCATTGACAAATACTTCCTTCGGCTTAAACCCTAAAAAATATAAACACCCCGACTTTATTTCTCCTAAATACTCTCTCAGATCTTCTTTAAGGTGTAACAAGATAAATTGTTTAAAAATTTAAGGACACAATCTTCTCAGTAATAACCTTCACGCAGAAAGATACGTGTGGCAATGTGTAGATCACTGTTTTTGAGCTGCATCAAGATACTATGCAGAGACTGGTGGTAGCAGGGGAGAGCGTTTTCATGAAGATGATGCATCAGCAGCTCCCTCGTCTCATTTACAGCACCTGTAAAAAAAAGAAAAAAAAAGAGGGGTACAATTACTGAATGAGAAATGTGGTGTTCTCTAGACAACAATAAACTAGGGTAAGTTGCTGACACAATTCATCAGATATGGTAACAGCATATAAATATAACAACTCGCTTAGATAAAATATGATGCAGTAAAAGCACATCGACAAGACATGCATACCTAAAGCCAGCTGGGAGAGGCCCAGTGATATGCTTAAAGGAGATATGATAATATTTGGCTGCTCTGGCGTCATCTCCAGGTTCTGCAGCAGTTGCACACCCATTTTCTGAATGGCAGCAGCAACAATTTCCCTGGATTGTGGGTTTCTGCCGAGAGACAGACAACCCCCATCATCCTCTTCTATCGACGAGGCTCCGGTGGGCCCACTACTTGTTGTAGGTGGTTGATAGGATGTTGTAATTACAGAGGCTTCTGTAGTATCTGCGAATTCTGGCTGTGCTGTACTGCTGTGTCCTGTTTCCTATAGGCACACATCAGAATTTCAAAGCTTATTATTTTCCAAGTTGTTAATTTAGGAGTCCAGAACCATGAACACGGAAAAACAAAAAGAAAGAAAAAAACAGCAAAAGCATTTTGACTCTAACCTCCTCTGGTTGAGTAAGAGGCACCAGCGAGACTGGTTGATTTTCTTCCACCTCAGCATTCTGTTGAGCACAAAGATAATATAGATTAACAATCTGCACAGGGACAGGACATAATCATCCAGTATAATCTTAACAGTGATTTGTTGAGATCTTTAAGAAGTTTACAGTGGCTCCTTGGCTACAGAGATAGATCAACAGGAGTGTCAGGCAGAGGTCCATTTCCTCACAATGCAACTGTGAAAGAGAAAATTAGGTTAACGGCAAAATTCTATATCCTGCTTAGATTTTATGGATCGACACAATTACCTTTCATGCTCACTGCAATTTAGCATGCTATGCGATAAAAATGAGTATGCCTCTGAAAGCACCATATTCACTCTTCCAGCTAATAGTTACAAGCTATTGAAAAAAGAAAGACATTAAGACACAACATTCCTCACCTTTATTTAGAATTACTTTGATGGATTGTCTGGAAGAATTGAGCACTTTCACTCTACTTAGTTGCGCTCACTTTCAAAGGAAATCACCAGAAATGTGCCTAAAACACATGTGGAGTTCAACCATCAATTGTGTACTTTCAAGAGTTATTCAAGTTGCCAAAGCACATTATAAAAGAGCAGATTCATCTTTAAATAATTTACTTTACAAATATTTTAAAAAACATTTGTATTCTGGCATTTAAACATGGTATGGAAATCTAAATCAAATGTCAAAAAGGCATTAACTTGAATTGCAACATTACCTCCCTTCCAGACTTTATACATGAAAAATGTTAAAACAGTGATATTTTGTGTAATCCTTTAAGTCTCTAAAGTATTCAAATGTGCAGGAGTGTTTAAATATGTGAGTATATCTTACCTTATATTTAAATTAGAAAAAAAACTTGCTGGCTTGTCCAAAAAAAGAGCAACTAAGTGCGGTGCATGTCAGGATTCCTGGGAGTAAGAGATTGGCATTTGCTCAGCAAACAGTTAAATATCAACTTAGATTGATTGGGGCCTCATTTAAGCCACTATTTGTTTGTAAATGTAGCTCCTGAAACTCTTGCAGGGTTAAATGTTGAAGCTAAACACGAGCAGCTATTTAGCACGTCAGTGGGGAGGTGATAATTTCATGACACAACTAAATCCAAAGGAAACACGGCAACTTGTTGCAAAAGTCTGATTAATCCAGCTTTGTGTCAGTAAACAAATACAAGTTGCTTATTTCAAAGCAATACATTTGATGTCAGAGAACACACCCCCACATTTCCCAGAAGCCCTGGATTTAATCCATGATTAACTTAAGATCTCAGGCAGCAAAACCAGAGGCTTCAGTCCAGAAATCACTGTTTTGTGTTGTGACCAATAATACCCTTTAGATTCTCAAAGAAATATAAAAAAAAAGAAACTCATCTGTTGGACTTGGTCACATTTTACCACTAAGCAAAAACGATATCTTTCAGATCACATGACTGCAGTCTGCAAACACAAAGAGGACTTTGTACAATCTGAGCTTTAGTGATTCAGCCAAGATCAAAGGACATGCTAGCAGTCAGTGTAGGTGAATCACAGAACAACTGGTACACACACAGAAAAACATTGGAGTAATTTTTATTAATCCAGTTAATAAATAAGTTTTTCACTGACTTCTTGTAAAATGTTCGGAGACAGAATATCGATTGTAACCAATTATCAATGTGCAACTACAAACGTTAAAACAAAGTTGGTCATTTTACAGTTGAGCTTTCACTCTGGATTTTCTAAAAAACAAAACAAAAAAAAATTCAAAACGTGTAGTACACTTAACAATTTTGAACTTTAGGCAAATAATTAGAAAAGTAGGCAAACAGCAAAGCTTTCATAGTTAAATGCTACTAAACTTTGAAAACTTGAGGTTGGGCTCAATTTAAGGAGCAAAATTTCAACTGTATGTTAATTTGCATCACATCATGACTACATTACACAATACATTTATTGATTTGTAGCTTCTGTTGCCATCTCAGCAGTTTTCAAGCAGTTAAACATAATGGTTAAAATACATAAGCAGTTTATCTTGGCATTGACTGTTCTGATGCTAGCTTTTAGAGTCAAAAATTAGAAGAAGCTGATTGCTGAAGTCTCTGCAATAGCTGGCAAACCCACTTAAAGCAGCATCTGCCGGGTTCCACTTCCAGTGTATTGTTGCTACAGGTTTTTGTGAAGTGTTAGATCAAGAATACCTAAACAATGTTTAGAAAATCCCAAAGCAACTTCAAGTAATTTATTAGTGGATAAAAAACATTCAATCTTTAAAATCTGAGTGAGACTCTAAATGTTACAATTCAGGCCATACTTGTGCAGTAGAATAAAGGCTGTGCATCGGTCACTAACTTTTTAATGTGACAACTTAAGTGTCTCCTCTCTGAGAAGGTACACCAAGACTGTCATCACAACAGCAAGTGTACTTTTACTGTTCGTGATGTATACACAAACACTGAAATATCTAATGAAAAATGGAGCAACACTAACACAAACAAAGGATGTGATCTACAAATACTGCATAGTTTAATCAGTGCATTTGGATACATATTTGTTCTATCATGAGGGAAATCAAAGGTGAGGTCAATGTATTTTTGGTTTTGTTATGCATCTATTTGGAAAAGTGTAAACACTACATAAGACCTTCCTGAGCTTGTCTTCCAATTCATTCCTTTGACCAGAAAAAGGAACCTAGTCAAAAGAATAAGTGACCTTGTCTATATGAGAATCTCCTCGTATATACATCTATAGGTTTAAAAGAACAAAATAATAAAGGAATTCATTATCAATGTACATGATACATGTCAATAGCCTCAATGGCAATATGCAGTAGACATGAAGCTTATACAATGCCTCTACTTGTGCTGCCTCATTCAACAAACAGTTTAAAGGATATGACAACTTGCCCTATCAGTATAATTGACCGAAAGCACAGAAGGGACAGAGGAGCTCAGACACTTGGTATCTGGCATGAATAAGACACTTTGAAGGTCAATGCAGAGTGTGTTTAGTATAGCTTCTAGCTATTGATTTAAGCTAATAACCTAATGGCACCATTCTCAGAGCCCAGCAGCAGAAGCCTCTTGGTGGGCAGGACTGCAAGGCTGGTCAGAGTACCGCGGAAGTTCTCTGTGCTCAGTTTTGTGCTGCTAACAGGGCTCAGGGAGATATCAGCCATAGAGTACACTCCGATCTTATTAGCCACTGTTCCCGTTACAATCTCTGAACCGTAAAGGTCAAAGGCGTGGATGGGGTCGGATGGTGACTTGTACAGGCGAAGAGGCTTGTGTTCCAGATCTTTCCACACAGTCAATGTGTAGTCAGTGGAGGAACTGATAACAATATTTGCTTCTGCAGCCTGAAAAATAAAACAAGAAACAAGAATCAGTGATTGTGGATGTCATGTCCCAGTAACTTAGAAACAAAACAAAAATTAGGAATAAAGAGTAAAATGTCAAATACACCAAAATCATTATAGACCTTGCAAATACTCAAAAATTTAAGGAATACAAGAAAAGATGAGCTGAATAAACCCAGAGACCCTTAGTAAATAAAACTAAATGGGGAAAGGGGTTTTTATTTGAAAATATATTGAAAACAGAAACATATTCCACACATTCAGACAGACAAAATCAGCCTTTAGCCTTGTTTATATTAAGTTTCTAAATCATCATTTACTATCAGTAACTACCATTGAAAAACAAACAAACAAAAAAACTAAATAAATAACAACCACTAAATAACATGTTCCATATCCATAAATTTTGAACCTTCAGTTAGAAGCAAGGTTTGTTCGTAAAATTTTCATTTAGGAAAAGAAAATTAATTTTTAAAGCGCATTTCGAATAAGCTGCTGCAGGTAAGAAAAATGGGGGAGGCCCTAGTGATGTGTGTGCGCCAATGAGAAATCACTGTGGTCTTTCTAATATCTAACCTGTGTCCATATTTGCCCAAACTTGTGAGTTTAAAACTGGGGCCCTTATCTCTGACCTAATTTGGGGTTAAATAAAGTTTGCACTATGTTGACAACATATTTGCTAGGTACAACTTTCACCATCTCTGTGCCCCTTAGTATCTTTGAATCACTACCTATGGGGAATACCGAAAAATAAAAGACACTTGACTCATTGTTTTAATATTTATTTACCTTACCACTGAACAGTACAGCTACACTTCCTGGCTTGAGTAAATTATAGTTTAGGAATCCAACAGCAAAAAAGGCTGACCCCTTTTTTGGACAGTCTTTGTGTCAGGCAATATCTGTAAATCTTAAATAAACGCTGGTAAATTATCACTACACTTATCAAACTAGAGGTTAGATGCACATACATAATCAAAAGCATCACTCAGTAATCAGAGGAGGAAAATGCAATGATGCTGCTATTATACCAAGTGCATCAAAAACCGTTCAGGTAGGTAACAGAACAAAATTTTCCATTTTGTGTCTGATGTAATGTGGGTCACTCAGAGCGATGGAGTCTATGCAAATGACAAGCGATTAGCTGTGCACTGCGTGGGCTGTGTGGTCATCCAGAAGTTTCCACTGTTTACCAGAAAGCCCGATAGTGATTTTGTACAGCCCAGATTCAGCTTGTTGAAGTGTACAATGAAATGGTTACATTATATCAATAAATAACTGCAGGGGTCTTGGATTTTATATAAACCAATCATCTAACCCCATACTTGCTGCTCCAGGTGACAAAATAAAAAGTTTGACCAAAGCAGAGACCAATATATGTAACAACTTCATGATCCCCATGTATCCAGCCCAAGTCTTCTGTAAAAAACTTGACTGGTACTTGGTGTAACAAAGATTGAGGTTCATGAATGCGCACTATAAGATCAAGGTATCATATACATTGAGAAAGTATTATTCTAAGCCGAATAAATCTTTACTTTCTTTTTATCTACATTTGATCTATATTGAAATGACAGCATCACACAGTTACTGCAGATTTGTTGACTGCACATCCATGATGTCAAACTCCGGCTCCACCACATTCCAGACGTTCTCTACTGGATTGAGATCTGGTGAATGTGGAGGCCATTCGACTACAATGAACTCATTGTCATGTTCAAGAAACTAGTTTGCGCTTTGACACAGTGCATCATCCTGCAGGAAACAGCCATTAGAAGAAAAGAAAGTTTTCCCTCACCCCATTATACCACTACCTGCAGCCTGCTTTAATGTTATTTATGCCAAATTCTCACCCTACCATCCCAATGTTGTAGCAATTGGGAGACATTAGGCAACAGGCAACAGGCAACATTCTTCCAGTTTTCTATTGTCCAACTTTGGTGAGCCCATTTAAGACATAGCTTTAGTTTCCTATTTTTAGTTGATTGGTGTGGTAAGTAGCCATCTGCTTAAAGGTTTGATGTTTTGTGCATTCAGAGATGCTGTTCTACATTCCTTGGCTGTAACAAGTGTTTGAGTTACTGTTGCCCTCCTGTCAGCTTAAAGCAGTCTAACCATTCTCCTCTGACTTCAACAAGGCAGTTTCACCAAGTTAACTGATAATTTCTCTTTTTCAGACTATTCTCTGTAAACACTAGAGATGGTTGTGTGGGAAACATCCCAGCAGATCAGCAGGTTCTGAAATAATCAAACCAGCCCATCTGGTACCAGCAACCATCCTAAGTTCAAAATCACTTAAATCACAATTCTTTTCCATTCTGATGCCAAGTTTGAAATTCAGTAGTACTAAGTAGTAGTCTAAAGACACAAATAGGTGTACCTCACAAAGTGGCCAGCGAGCGTATATAACAACAGTCAAAATCTGACTACATACTCCCCTGACAACTCAAGCTGTCACCCAGAGATACCGCCTTACCCATTTGACTGAAAGGTGATTGAAACTGCATACACTACATACAAACTGTAAATATACCTTCATTTGGAGTATGTCTCCTTCATGAGCTGGCCAGCCTTTCAGTACAAGCCCTGTGCGTGCATCTAGCAGAACAATGAAGCCAGATGAGAAACCTGCCGCCACTGTGCGTCCTGAAGGGTTTATAGCCAGATAACGGATGAGCCCAGCACTCACATTGTTGTATGCCAGACGAAATTCATGCTGAGTACATGGGGAAAGATTACAATTATTATTATTATAGTAGAGAAGCACAAAAGAGCTATAGTTTTCAAAACATAGTAATGAAAAATAATTGGTGGGTGATGTATAGACTAAGCCTCAACAGATAGTTTGAAATTGTTACCTGCAATCCAGGCTTGCGAGGATCAATGAAGCGGAGAACAGAATCCGCGCTGCCGTACACAACACTGCTGTGTGGAGCAGGCATGGTGGTGACAGCTGTAATGGGATTCTTCCCATCCATGGCTTCATGCAAGCGGATCTGTTTGCCTATGTAAAGCAGATAAAAACTTATATTTAAGCTAAATGAAACAGTTTAACTTGTGTGTAGTAATGCACTGCAGTTCATCTCCCTACCTGTATACTGGTCCCACAGGTGCACGGTACCATCACAGCTGACTACCTCCTGTGAAGCCTCCACCTGTCCAACATAGAACACTGACTTTCGATGGTCATTGTACGTCAGCCTGGGCTCCACATCCTGCGTACCATCACCCTGGTTATACAGCGGCCAAAGCTTCACAGTCTTGTCTTTACTACCAGAAAGAAAGTAATCCTCTCCTGCAAGAGGTGCCAAACACTTTGTGGTGCCCGAGTGACCCAGAAAATTCTGTAATCTGATCTGATGGAAGTGGAAATGTGGATCTTGTTGATTAAGACCAATTTCATACTGCCAGTAGGCCAGCCAGTTGCCCTGCAGGGAGCGGCTACTTCGGGGGAGCTCCTGCTTCAAGACACTGTCCTCTGGCGTGGGGCTGGACACCCAGGAGGAGGAGAAAGAAGCTGCACCAGTGGATGGTGTTGTGAAGGTGGAGGCTGTTGTAATGATAGGTGTGGTATGACTAGAGCGTCCCCAAGGGTGAGTCAAGCCAACATTTGGGCAGCCACCATAGTCAGTGTCTCTGGATACTTGAATTCGGTTTCCTACGAGGTGGCTCCCAAATGTGCCTGACTCAGGAAGCAAGTCTCCTTGCAGGGTGGAACTAGTCGAGGGGGATGGGAACGTGCTACAATCCACACGTCTGCCAAAACCAGACGGTGGAAGTGGATCCACCCTGGATCCTATGGTGGATGTTTCTTGACCCTGACTTACACTCTGATGGTAAGACTGGGCCAACTCCCAGACCAGCTCATGATTAGGTACTAGTTTCCGGATTGCTGTATCACCTAGAGCAATGACAAAAGAATGGTGTTTTATATCTCTTTAATATATATTTTAAAAAAAAAACAAAAAAAACATTACTTTTAGCACAGATAAAACATAAGATATCACCTACCGATGAGGCAGTAGAAGGGGATGTAAGAGGCATGAGCCATTTGAGGGTTAAACACAGTCTGCAGCTCTTCCAAGACCCCCAGCTCATATGTCACATTTGACTCTTCAGTGGTACAGACATCTACCACTGTGACTTCTCCCACAACCCTGCGAGGGGCGTTGTCGAGCTACAGGATAAAGAGACTATACTGACATATTTGACATAACTGACATTTTAAATTGTATTCCTTTATTGCAACTCCAAGAAATGTGTGTAACTGAAATACACCTTTACATTTATTAAAGAAAAAGGTTATTATAGGTTTCTATCTAGTTTTTTTTTTTTTACCGTTTTGTCACTTCGTGTCAAATATTTATCATGAAGCTATTTGTGACAAACTTCGAGTTGAAAGCCTTTTAGAAAAAAAAGAAACATGCAACATAACACTTGCCAGTCATTATGTATTAGTTGTTGGGTTATCCATCTTTGTGAGGACCAAGCTGAGACCCTGATCCTCTGTGTCAGAGTTATGATTTAGTTTTTGGTGGTCAGCATTTAGCTGTGACGGCTAAGGATAGAGATTGTGAAAAAGTGTGTGTGTGTGTGTGTGCATACCTGGGGCTGCAGAGAATGCAGCAGTGAGAAAACAGCAAAGAATCGACGCAAAGTGTCAGCCATATGCTGCTGCACCATTTCCCTCCCAATGCGTAGACAGATAAGAGCCATCAGGCTGAGTGTCTTGAGACAGACAGCAGTGCGTGTCTGAACTCCACTGGGAAACCTACAGAGTACAGCAGAATGGGAAGAACAAAACAAAGGATAAACAGATCTAATCTAATGAGGGGTTGGTTTTTTTTTTTTTTTTTTTTTATTATCATCATCTTTCTGTAACAAAATGTAAAGCTTTTTCACTTCAAAACATAACAGCTCAACAAGGTAAAGAAAAAAAAAAAAAGCAAAATCATCCAACAGTTTGCTGTTTAAAAAGGTTTTACTGAATTCTGGAACCCTCAGTTCCTATTATACACAGTCCCCTCAAATTAATGTACTTGTACATAAATTAGTTTGTAAATTACCCCATACGAGGTGTAGTAAGCAGGTCCAACAATGGCAGAAGAATATCCTGATTGATCTTCATAAGCATGTCCATTAAAGTGGTATCAGAGAGAAATACAATGATCTTCTGTGTAAGTGCAACAGCTCCAAGCAGACTTGCTTCCTTGCGTGTGTTAAGACGCTGAGAAGAGGGTGGAGACACCTGGAAAACATGCACATTTATTAAATGAATAGCATATTTTCATTTATATTTTTACATCTTAAAATACATTTGCTTTCCTGTGACAAAGAAAACTAGCCTCAAAATGCTAATAGACGGCTTCATGTGTAATTGTCAGAAAAAAGTCTATTGTTCCCCTCTTACTAGATATCCAATATAAGGCAGGTACTGGTAGGTCAGTACAGGCTCTCCGTAAAGTTGAGCTATATAGATGAGGCAGTCCAGCACAGGCCCTGCAGTGTGGTCACCCACAACAGGTTTCTTCTCATATACACTGCCCATTCCCACACTTTCTAGGCTGCTCCCGTCAGATGCAGGAGTAACAAACTGGTGATTTTGAGGTCCTAAAGGCAAAAACAAGGAAGGAAAAAAGAAAAAGGAGGACAAAAAAAGGGAAACTTAAAACAAAACTCCATAAGATATAACAAGAGTTAAGCAATGCAAAACTCCAGAGCATCATTTTATTAATTACCAATTAGACAATTAAGCTTTACCTGTCATAAATTTACATACCAACGTAACAATTTGTGAGCAATCGCAGCAAATTTCTGGCTACGTATCGAGATGTCACTGTTGGTCCAAGTTTCGCTGACAGCCATCTAACGGTTTTGCAGACTGTATCTGTTTTTAGAAACATAATCAAAATGTTAGATACTGCCACTTTATGTAAAAACATTTGCATGAACCACCGCCATTAACTCACCAAGAAGAATTTTGTGCTCTTTTCCCTCAGATTCTTCTGACGGATCATGGTCATCCTCTTCATCTTGTCCTTCCACAATCTCTTTCTCCGTCTCTTCCAGTGTCATCCCATTCACAAACTCGCCCTCTAAAGTGGCAACTGTGGCACCTGAAGCTTCTGTGCAACCAGAAGGAGTAAGCTCAAGGTTGAAGACAGCTCGGTCATTTGTCCCCTCTTTATCCTCACCAGCATCTGGCCCCTCATCTTCCTCCAGCTCTCCTCCCTCCTCTCCTTCACTGGTGTGTTTCAGGTCCTGGCTGCTGTCAGCTGATTTCAGGCTGGTTCGATCCCGCATTGAGTCCTCACCCAGAGAGAGTTCACTTGCGCTACTTTTGTCACTTAGTTTCCCCACACTGAGAGACTCTTGGTCTTGTTCCCTGGCTGCAGAGTTCTGACTCTGCTGTTTCCCAGTAAGCACCCCTGCGCCACTGTTTACATAAAACCCATTCTGAAAGTCTTCTGGCTCCGAAAGAAACACTTGGTCACTAAGACTGATGCTGCCGCTAGCCCCCATGTTACCGCCAACAGACCCAGACGTTGGCCGAACATCACCACACTGAAACTCCTCTTCTTCCTCCTCTCCCATATTACACATGCCATTTCTCAACCCTTTAAAAGGTTCGGTTCCAGAGCCCGAGTTGCAGCTTTCAAAGCCAGTGATGACCTGGAGCACATGGGGAAGTAGGCTGGATAGAAAGGCCTGCAGGCCCAGTCTCACAATCAGCTGAAGAACGAAACAGTCAGTGTAGAGATAGAAACGGCCTCGGAGGCAGTGAGGACTTTCATAAACATTAATCAGCGGTTTCAGTAAGTATTTGTTTGCATTTCTGGGACCCAGTACTGTAGAGATGGGCTCAAAAAGGTACCAAGCTGCATAGACAGCAGTGGACTCCTCAAGCATGAGGGCTAGAATAAAGGGCAAGAGGATCTCAAGACCCTCTGCTGTGATGTTACTCCGCAGCAGTGCTTCAAGCTGCTGCCACAAGTGAAAGACAACATCTCTTCCTTGAAGGCTACTAATATTTTCCATCTTGGCATGGTAGGAAAAAATAAAATGATGAAGTGCTGCAAAATAAGAAGGGAAAGGAAAGGGAGTGATGACAGAGTTCAGTAACTGAGAGGGGCTTGGAGGAGGCAGACCATTGAAGATGGGGTCATATTTGAAGAGGAGAGGACTTGGGTAATCTGATAAATCTTTGTTTGCCTCTCCAGAATGTTTCTCTATTAGCAAAAGTGTCTCAAGAGCATGGTGCAAACACAGTGGTACATCACGGAGGCTGGCAGAGCATAGCTTTATAACAGCTTGGAAACGCTGTTTGAGTGCAGTATCTGGTTTCAGTCCTCTTAGTTTAGCGGCGTAGAATATCTCAGCAATGAGAACACCAAGAGCCTGCATGTCTCTTTGGTAGAGATGCATGAGAGAGGGGAGGGATTCGGTTGTCAGGTCCAGTCGCACACTAGAAGCCGAAGGATGCCATACGTCAGCGTGAAGACTTTTTACCAGAAAATTGTTCAACTTCTCCAGCTCTTCTAAAGGCTGAAATGGGTTAAAGCCTTCAGGGAGAATGATCTTCATTTCCTCTGTACTGGAGGCAGTCACAATTCCTTCCCCGTGCTTTTTGTTCATTGTCCCACCTCGTTGCAGCATGCCACTTCGGAAACCAGGACCAATGCCACTTGAGAGGTCACCAGGGAATGAACCTGGAGACTGAGATACAGTAAGTGCTGTGTGCTCTCCTCCCGTCTTTCCTCCTGATGCACTAATACCTGGTACTGGCACAGAGCAAGATGCTGAGGTGGATGAGCCAGTGGATGCTAAAGAGTCCAGAGCTTCTGTACCTTGTTCAAGGTCTTCATCTTTGTCCACTGTGGTCCATCCACTGGACTCACACCCTGTAGATTCTGGCACCATTCCATCCACAGTGTCAGCCAGAGTCTCATTTAGAGGGATGGGTAGAGAAGGCACATTATGAGCAGCAAGGCCAAGAGGAGGAGGTTCTGCTGGGGCATACTGAGAAGGAGATAAGCGAGGTGGGTGTGGTTGGTCGAAGAGCTGAACTACACCATAAGTAGTTAGATGAGTATGGTTGTCCACGAGATGCAGGCACACATTCTTGGCCTTGATAGCTTCTTTACCTGACAGCTTATAGCCAAATGTGAGATCAATCCAGTGATGCAAATGCTGGGACACCTCTCTGCTCTCCAGAAGCCGCCGATGGACCTCAATGAACTCTTCAGAAGACTTGCACCATGAAGGCACATCTAGGTCTGGCATGTCAGGGTGAATTGAGTGGAAAATGGAAGGGTCTGTGTAGAACTCTGGAATGCACTCATCAGGGGTCCAGCTCTGCATGCGTTCCATACTGGCTGGATATTCATTGGGCTCCCACTGGGATCGAACATGGCTGCACAATACTGACTTGGGAGTCTGCCTGGCTTTGTAGACATAGTATGTAATGTCTGACAGAACATCGGATATGTGATGAGGTACATGGAGGTGATCAGACTGTCCAGCACCAGCACCACCTCCACTGAGGTCTCCACCGACACCTCCTCCACCAACCCCACTGCCTCCTGCAGCTGCCAAAGCCTCTTTGGTCATCTCATATGTAAAGTCCAGCTGCTTATCCCCTTTATTGAGCCTGAACTTTGACCTCCTGAGATCCCGGAATTTTCCCTCTGGCACAGTGAAATCCACCACCCAAGGCAGAACTGGGTGATAATTTGGGTCTCCTTCTCGCCGCCCCGCTAATCTGTTTAGTTCCATCAGGTAGCGGAAGTTACTGACCCGTCCATGGACCCAGTCCAGAACCAAAGTCTTTAATTCATCAAAGCAGTTTTTGCAAAGTCTTTTGTTCTCTTGGCTCACACACTGAATTTCCCTTGGCAGGACATTTTTTGGCTCTTTTCTGCGACTAACATTACTTTCTGCATCCTCTTCTGTTCCCAGTTCCTCATAATGAGCTAGGTTGAGCTTTAGGCGGCTGCACAACTGATCATCTACTGCTATGTCCTGAAGAGACAGCTCTCCACAAGATAGGCCCGCTGCATGACATGCCTGCATAGCTATTAGAACCTGGTAGAGAATGAACAACACTTTGGCATTGCTGTTAGCAAGCTTGGCTGGGCTGAAGGAGACAATATCATGAAGTGAATACTGAGTGTAAGGGAGAATCACATAGAGCATTTCTGCTGTCTCCAAAAGAGATTCTGCAGGCAGGATGTTAGGACACAGACTGTCTGACTGGGATTTGGAAAAACAAGATGAGCTAGATGGCAAGCAGACTTCTTTCTCCTTCTCTCTGGCAGGAGAAAGCAATGGAGATACTTTTTCAGTTGAGATAAATGTGGAATTAAAGAGCTTCTGTAATGCATGACGTACTGCATCTACAGCTGCAACATGCATCTGTTCACTGGCTCCTGAATATGGCCGCACAAGTTTGTTATGAGCTTCACGCCATAGATTCCTGAAAGAAAGAAGAAGGGCAATGGAGACTGTTAAGCATTAAACTCTCTCTTAGATCATAACGCCTAATGTTGTTAGGACTGCATGATTAAGAAATGCCTCCAACTAATGAGTAACCATGTCCTAACTAAAGCAAGTAATAATACCTAACACAGCTCATTTAATATGAAAGCATTACACACGAACATATTAGTTGTGGACCTAAAACATATTTTTATTACTGACTTATTGAATAAAAACCCTCACAAAAACTCTCTCACACACAGCCTTTCAGTGCTCAATGATTAATTAACTTGATCAGCTGTACCCAATATCGCAGAAAATGTTTTCTTAGACAAATATTCTTAGCTTAATCAGGATTTAGAACTACAATAAGGTGGTACGCAAAGATATATTTTGCATTAGAATTTAAATTATGTTGAGTACCTGATATTATGCTGTGAGACACTCTGCATTGTTTTGGCGTAAGAATCCTGTGACAGAAATTCCATTTGTTGGTGGCATGGCTCTCTGGCCAGTCTGTAGCTCAGCTTACTTTTCCTCAGACCCTGAATGCACACTCTAGTCCACCCAGGGGGCAGTTTCGCCTGGGAAGACTGAAGGTATGTGCAAATTTCTGCCTCACTGATGCTGTCAAAACGGGCACAGCGCATGACTCGCCTCTCTCTCAGGCCCATCACCCAGCGCACAGGAACAAGGGCTACAAGCTCTTGAGGACGGCGCCCTGGGCCTTGCTGCCGTCTTTCAATCCCCAAGTCTTTTTCAGCTGCATGCATCAGCCAATCCATGGTGAATCTGCAACTGGTTGTTCCCACTTAGACAGTTTTCAGCTACTTTCCACTTGCTGTCAGCCACTAGAAGTTTTCAGATATCCATGGAGGAAGATATAAAATCACCAAAAGCAAATGTTATCTCCTCATCCACCTGTCCCTTTAAAACAGAACTGTAAAGTATAAATAGACAGTTAGATGAGCAACCACTATAAAAGGCAATACTGCTTTAATGCTTTCTACTTCTCTCATAAAGTTTGAGCTCAGCTCACATGACTCAAGTTCTACAAATCTAATCTGCCCTGTGGGCAGGTTTTCTGAGTAATTTTGTAATTCAACCTGCTCTTTTAAACACTACACTTAGTAGTAATTAATGGCATGAGTCCTTTTCATAAATGCTCACAGCTTGCAGGCAGATACGACACCAAAGAAACAGCAATTCCCAATTTAAAACGACAGTTTGGGGGATGAAAACTTAAGAAATTCACGTAACTGTATTTACATTATGGCAACCTTTTTGACATATTACGTAACTCAACGGACAAAGTTAATAAAAACCGTCGGTAAGGTTAAGAAATGACGATTGGGGAAGTAACGTCGGAAGTTATCGCTAGCTAACAGTTAGCTTAACAAAGGGACTAACCTTAAGATGCATAACTGATGGAAGCAAAACGCAACCATGCAGTTAGTTGCTAATATTTCTAGCACAAGGCTAAACGAAAGCAACTACCTCGTTAAATTACAACTATAATGCAATTGCAGACCAATTGCCACCAACATATAGCTCACCTCTCACCACTTGTAGCAGTTGACAGCTCGTTAGCGTTGAGCTAACAATGCACCCCGGTTCCATGCATGATGAGTTTGTCCGACATTAACTTCATAACACTTGAACATCCTGCATGATGACATGTGTTTGCTTCATTTTCTGGCGTTTAGAGATGAGTGTCAGCGGCCAGACGACAGTCAGTCAGCCGATTGTGTTTTGCTCTGAGCTGTTTGGAGCCATGTTTTAGAAGCAATACCTCACGTGACATAACACCAGCCCCCTCTCATGTGATTGCTATTGATGCTTGCTCCCTGCAGCTGTGACGGCAGCGCTTCCTCTGTACTACACGTATATTTGCTCTTCAGCACTTTATTTATTCTGCCATAAACCGCAGAAGTAAGGTTTGTGGTTACCTTTTTAGTTAAGACTTATTGATAACCTACTTTTGATGTAACACGTTTAGGGTAATATATTAAAGGTAAAGAATGGCCGAAATTGAGCCGGTCCTCTTGGCACATCGTGGTTCTTTATGCATTGGTTAAAAATACTGTTTACTAACAATAAATCCCTGGTATTACAGAGACGCTAGCACTACTATTACTGTCTAAATAATATGGATGAAATCTAGCCACAGTTTCCAGGTCTTTCTTCATTTTTTTCTGACCTTTAAGGACCCAGGAAATCACCTGATCATATTTAAGGTCGCATCACATGATAGGCTACTTCCCAATTTCCCAGTGTTCCAAGTTCCCAAAGAGAAATGCTGTATTTACCTGATTTCTGTGTTGTATGGGTTCTCTCCACAAGGTGGCATGATGTGTGTATTTTTATAGACAAATCCTTCATTTGTGCAGACTTTGCAATCTGCACAAGTGAAATTCTTCCGATTTGCTTGAGTGTCTGCTATGTTTATAATATCCCAAGCAAATACCTGCATTCGGATATTTGCCTGCCATTGTTATTTGCAATGTGCTCCTGTCATTATAACTGATGGCTGGCATCCAATAATGGTCACTTTTGTAGGTACAACACCAAAAACATGAAATCTGCTTAGAGTTGGTTAATTTTATCCCCACTAAATCTGTGACTCCATTAAAGACTACATGAAATCAACTAAAGTACACTGTCATAGATAAAACTGAATTGGGGGCGGGGGGTGGGTGCATATCTTCTTGTTTATTTTTTGTGTTTCCATGTATATATCAATTTCAGTATATGTATTCAAATTGTTTCTCTGATATTGTAAATAAATAAACTTTGCATACTGTCAGGGGCTGGGTCTGTGACACAGCAGTTTGAGTTTATGTTGTATTCCTTATATTATTTTAGAAAGTTCTTATGCTATTATTTAGTTAGGGTTTAGTTGTCTTTAGTCTAGTTTAGGTTTCATCTATGTCCCCGTGTTTGTGAGTCTTTTCCTGTCTTCTTTGTCAGCCTGTCATGTGTTTTTCATGCTACATCTCTCCATGTTTCCTGTCTTATTTTGAAGAGTCTAGTGTTTCCATGTACACTGTGTTTGGTTTTACTTCCCCTTGTGGCGTCATGTTAATTTGTGTCAGCTGTGTCTCCCCAGGTGTTTCCACTTCCTTCATTACCCTCCTGTGTATTTAGGTCCACTGTCTCTTAGGCTACGTTCACACTGCAGGCGAAAGCGCATCAAATCCGATTTTTTTTTTGACCCTATGCGACCCATCTCCGATCATGGTATGACAGTGTGAACGGCACAAATCCGATATTTTCAAATCTGATCTGGGTCAGTTTCGTATGTGGTACTGAATCCGATACATATCCGATGTTTTAGAAAGCGACTGCTGTTTGAACGGTCATGTCGCATTAAATCCGTCTTTTACGTCACTGACACAAGACAGACGCCAATTATCAGCGCCCGGAAGACGTCCGAGAAGACATCGCGAACGCTTCCTGGCCATCCAGCGTAGATGTCAGTGAAACTGTTGGGAAGACAACGTGAACATTTTATTTGTACTGTATAATCTGCAGATTCTGACAGAAATCTGCAACTATCCTTTGAAGCACCGCTCCTCTCTAAAACAGCAATAAGGATAATTATTAGGTTATTTACATTATTATGTAAATAACAAAATAACTTAAAGCAAAAATTTGGAAATGTAAAGTCCAAGTCAAACAATATTGTTTGCTCTGGGTCTAAACAGAGCGCGTTGTGTGTGACATCTTCTTTTACATGCGGGCCGCTTTGAGCGTTCACACTAGAGCGCATTTGCTGTCGCATTTTATTTGTAGTGTGATCAAGCAGACAAAAAAATCGGATTTGATCAAAAAATCGGAATTGAGCATTAAGACCTGCAGTGTGAACGTAGCCTTATTGTTCTTGGTTAGGTTGTCTTTTTGGTTTCATGTTTAGTCACGTCAAGTCTCAGAGTTCTTCCTACTGTTCTGGTTCACGTTTGGTTATTTCATAGTTACATTGTCTCATGTTCCTGTTCTGTTCCATGTTCATATCTCTTGTCACGGTTTTAATACTTAGTTATTTTCCAGTTTAGGCCTTAGTTTAGTTTTCGCCTTTGTTTCTTGTTCCTTTCTTTTGCAATCAGCTGCAATAAAGGCTCACTTTTGGTTTAATCTTCAGTTCTTTTCTCCCGTGTCTGCATTTGGGTCCATTCCATTAATACACCAGCATACCCTGCCATGACAGCATACAAAGGTCACAGCTGTAAATTTTATGATCGCAATGAATGTTACATCTACATCCAGCACAGCTGATAAATTTGTGCAAGTCAGTAAACACAAAACCGCATTTTATGCTAAAACTGAAAAATTCTGCATCTTTTTTTTAGTTGTATCTTTTGTCTAAGCAACAACAAGACTGAAGCCTGTCAACCGGGTGGTGCTTACCACACATGGTAATGGTAATATCTTACATTTAAGTGAATTTGATTGAGCCATTCAGCCTTTGGGAATTTAAAAGGTTATGAATTTTAAAGTACATACTGTAATCGGATCATTTCAAAAATGAAATGCAGGTCTCCTGGACTTTCTCGTGGACTCATGATTTTCGGTATTTATTACTATTTATTATTGTTTATTTTGATCATGAACAAAAATAATCCTGCTGAAACTAACAGAGTAAAATTCTCACTATTCTTGTTCATCCTATGTAAGTGACACATAATGACCACTGTATTTCACAGTACCGTCGGATGGTCCTGTAAACTGGGGAATCCTCGGTTTCAAGATGGTAACAGTGAAGACTGATTTCGAAGCCGAGAGAAAATATATGTAAAATATTGTGCTGATTATGTGGAGGAACTTTTTCACTTTTAATTGGTCAGTTCTTTAGTTTCGGTGTTTGCACCCTACAACCCCTCTCTCTCTCTCTCTCCTCTCTCTCTCTCTCTCTCTCTCTCTCCTCATTATGTTTCCTCTCTCGCTCTCTCTTTTATTTGCCTCCCCCCCCTCTCTCTTCTGCGCTTCAAAAGTGCCATCCACGGTGCGAAGTCTGCTTTTCTCCTTTTTCCTTTCAAGATGGCATTCTTGACATTTCTTTACTCTGTAAAGAATGAACTGATCCTCTTCTTAACTCCGTTACTACTTCTTCCACTGCCTTTAGTGATCGGGACACAGGTATGCAATTAATCTGCGTTTGGGTTAAACCTAAACACCCTGATAAAAAAAAGATGAGAGAATAAAGTAATTTTAATGAGATAGTTTACTTACTTACTTTACTTTTTAAAGTAAGTAAGTAAACTAAAATTAAGTCAGATTTTACCTTTCACGCGTTTTAATTTGCACTAGATCTTTTGCACCTGTTGATGCGCGCTCAAGTGCACAGCGCTTGGAGCGCGTGAGAGCTCTCCAGTGTTTGCTGCTACGTTCTCCGGTTCTGTTATTTTAACTTCTTTTTGGTAGCATGATAGGTAAGCGCGGGACCACAGAGTAAAAAAGGGCTCTTTAGACGTTGTTACTTCTACGTGGGTCATAGAGACACAAGAATCACAGGGTGTGAGCATGTTATCATTGGCATAGGTTTAAATGTGAAGCATGAAAAGAAAAATTGGTTTTCAAGAAGCTGATATGTAACCGGAATGAAACAATTTTAAATTAAGGGTGTATGATTAACAATCCAAGTTTTGTCTAGATCTCACTTCTATGATCCAGCTCTGTAGTGGCGATGAGACAACTTATCTTCACCCTTTGAACTGTCCTAATGTCTCATTAAAATTGCATCATGGTTATTGATCTTAGCTATTTATAAACTTCAGTCTATGAACTAAGACTTTCCTAGATAGGTTGCTGACACAGACTGAAAGCAATGCCTTTGTTTGGTGCAGTCAGTCACTTTAATTCAACTGTGTAATTTGTGTATATACTGTATATTATGTGTATTTATTATCTCACTCTTATTGCCTGTTTATGCCCTGTCCTTGTCTTCAACGTCATGCTGCTCTGTTGTATGTTAATTGCCCCTTGGGGATAAATAAAGTCTTTCTGATTCTGAGTTGTTTGTATGTTGTACTTTTTTTCTTAATGCAGGTGGCAGAATGTGGTTATGTGATAATCCTGATGGCAGTGTACTGGTGCACAGAGGTTCTACCTCTGGCTGTAACCGCTTTGCTTCCAGCTCTCCTTTTCCCTTTGTTTGGAATCATGGAGTCCAAAGATGTAAGTAAAAAATATATATCACAGTGTAAATGCTTATTTATGTGTGCATACATCTTATCTAGTGTGATCCTTTTGTCTCAGGTGTGTATGCAGTACCTAAAGGACACAAACATGATGTTTGTTGGAGGACTCATGGTTGCTGTAGCTGTGGAGCACTGGAATCTGCACAAGCGCATGGCTTTGAGGGTCCTGCTCATTGTTGGTGTACGTCCAGCACTGTGAGTGGTTAATTACCTTTCAGACCGACATTATATCTAATCTGTTATGATATGAAAATCACAGTATACGATGTAGATTAGGAAAATAATCCTTTCGCTCCCATCATAAAAGTCTACTTCATCTTCCAACCCAAGAGCACTAACCTTTCTGATTTTTTTTTTTTTTTCTTAATCTTCTTGTGACAGACTGATGATGGGCTTCATGGGTGTAACAGCATTCATATCCATGTGGATCTGTAACACTGCTACCACAGCTATGATGGTGCCAATTGTCCAAGCAGTGCTGGAACAGCTAAACACCAGTGAGGCAGAAATGCCTCAAATTTTCAGCTCGGATGAGCAGGTCCAAACATCAGAGACTGACAATAAAGCTGATTCACAAACAGAGAAACAGAATGAGGGACAAGGTGAGCCTTTTGTAACTTCCATATAAAAAAAATCAGAAAAAAAAAATCAACAGCGTCAAAGACTTCTATCAAGCCGCTAGTAGCCCTTTATCATTTCTTTCTCTTTGTTTAAAGGCCTAGAAGTAGTGACTTCCTTAGATGCCACGGCTGAGGTTGTCAGGCATAAGGAGGCAGCAGAACGGCGGAGAATGTGTAAAGGCATGACCCTGTGTATTTGTTATGCTGCCAGCATCGGAGGAACAGCAACACTGACAGGAAGTGGTCCCAATTTGGTGCTGATAGGCCAGATGAACCAGTGAGTGTCCTCTTATCAGTTATTAGTATCGTGCCAATATAATTAATATATTCCTCTCATTTGTTTTTTCTTTTGTATTAGATTGTTTCCTGAAAACGGGGACATTATTAACTTTGCGTCCTGGTTCGGTTTTGCCTTCCCCAACATGATCATCATGCTCACACTGGCATGGCTTTGGCTGCAGTTTGTCTTCATGGGATTCAAGTGAGTTTGATAATGCATAAAGCCTGATTATAAGTGACAGAGACTTGAATCAACATCAAGAAACCTTTTACCGCACTAAGACTGTGAGTGAGTGTAGAAGTGACACAAAGACTTTTCTTCCCATGTGATCCCCCAGCTTTAAGAAGACATGGGGCTGTGGGGCTGTGAAGACAGAGAAGGAGATTGCTGCATATAATGTGATCCGTGAACAGCATCGCCTGCTGGGGCCGATGTCCTTTGGAGAGATAAGTGTCCTGTGTCTCTTCATTTTGCTCGTGTTGCTGTGGTTCACAAGGGATCCAGGCTTTGTCAGTGGCTGGGCAACAGATATCTTCAACTCCCAAGCAGAGTTTGTATACATATTTTCTATAAAAAGACATAATTCAACACCTAATGTTTATTCCTTCAGAAATTTAGTTTATAAAATTGTGATATTACTTGATTTTTGCTATCACTCCATCCTTCAGGTATGTATCAGATGCCACGGTGGCAGTCTTTGTCGCAGTCCTTCTCTTTGTTCTGCCCTCCAAACCTCCGCGCTTGTGTTCTTTTAGGACTCATAGTTTTGACATGGGTGAGCCATCATTTCTGAAGAATGTTGTGTTTCCCATTCTTATAAGTTTGAGAATAGTAGGCTATGCTGTAATTAAACTTTGATGATTCGTTCCTTTGACCTGTAGCACCTCATCAAACTGCTGGCCCAACACCTCGTCTCCTCACCTGGAAAGTTGCAAAAAATAAATTCCCTTGGGGTATTGTGCTTCTTCTTGGAGGAGGGTTTGCTCTGGCTAAGGGCAGTGAAGTAAGTTACAAAGGCAGTTGTTAGATGCAATGGTTATGGGGACAATAACAGTCTTTCAAGAAATGTAGGACTTCTAAATAGCCATTCAGTGTCTTGATCCCCTAGGGATCAATAAGTCTTTGGATTCAGATGTTTTTGGTTTTCTGCAAATATAGTTACATTGTAGCAGATGCAATATATTGTGACCAAACCTGAATCGCAGTCTCCTCAAAGTAAATATGCACTTTGTTTTGTTGTCTCTTTAGGTGTCTGGACTATCAAAGTGGATGGGAGATCAGATGGCTCCTCTGCAAAGCATCCCTCCCTGGGCAATTGCCATTGTCATATGCCTGCTGATTGCCACCTTCACAGAATGCACCAGTAATGCAGCCACTGCAACACTCTTCCTACCTATCTTAGCCTCGATGGTAAGGAAGTGAAGCAAGACTAGAGCGAATGAAAATAGGGTGGTGTGGGGGAAGACAGAAAATACTGTTTGGGTGCAATAGCTCATTTAGGTTGCTTCCTAGCGTAAAAATTTTCCTCCAGCTGGAGTTCAGCATTGAAACTACTCCCAGTGAGAGCTGGCCCATTTTCCCACGTTTTGGTTTGGTTTCCAATTGTGATGTCAGACCCAAACACACGCACGCACACACACACTGTGGTTATGGTGACACACACTTCTTTTATTATAGCTGTGGTTTCGGCTTAAACACATGGGACACAGACACTCCCACTCAGTAGTTGCTCCGCGCCCTTCCTCAACTGTCACTGAAACATAAGAAAACTCACAATCAGTCACTCGTCCCAAACACCTGTTCAGCCCCGCCTCCACGCCACCCCGAGAGCTCACCGTGCCACCCCTCCTCTGCAGCGGGCCAGAGACCACACCCGCGCCACACCCATCTACCCATCCACTGAGTAATGTCTTTTGCAACTTTAAAGTCTGCCATTATCTCCATATATGTTGTACGTTTCTAGTTTAGATATCAAGATTAAGCACCAAGCCAGCAGGAATCTGAATTACACACCCAATGAGTTTTGTCTGCACACAAAATTGAATAATTTGTATTCTGAGTTATGAGTTGGTGATTAAGGTTGCAGGAAAAATAGCCAGAAAGAGTAGTGGAGGATGTTGTCATCAAGGCTATATTCGCCCAAGTGTCAGACTGCTGAAACCTTGTGTGTGATTATTGCAGTCTCAGTCCATTGGAATCAACCCGCTGTACGTCATGGTTCCTTGTACCCTAAGTGCCTCATTTGCCTTCATGCTGCCAGTCGCAACTCCTCAAAATGCCATAGTCTTCTCTTATGGATACCTTAAGGTGTCTGACATGGTAAGTACGATGTTGGTTTTGGTATGTTTATTGTGTAAATTATATGTTGCAGTGCTGTGACTCTAGGACCAATGTTTAACTGTTTGGTCTGCAGAATTTATATTCATAAAAACTTGCAGTTGTGACCAGAATTTCTTAAGTGACAATCACATTTTGACGATAGCTGAAGTTAAGTTGTGTTCAGACTGCAGAACTGAAGCAAATGAATGGATGATAAACAAGTTTAACACCTTCAAATCAAATTATTGTTGTGGATTAAAGTGGTAGAATAATAAAAGAGTGTGCACATCCAAAACACTTCCATGGGTTAAAAAATAAACTTAAGAAAATCTGAGAGTTAACAGAAGATTTATTCAGTATACTGATGGCACCCAGTACATTTACAGAAATATATTAACATTAAACTAGATCTTGAAATGACTGCATTCTTTTCTTCTTCACCAGGTCAAGGCAGGATTGGTCATGAACATCATTGGCATTCTTTGCATTACACTAGCCATTAACAGCTGGGGTAAAGCAATGTTTCACCTAGACTCTGTCCCCGCCTGGGCCAATGCCACTGGGGTATGAGACTGGCTCTGCAGTCAGAGAGGCACAAGCCTACCCACAGGTGCCAGACTAAGACCTGTGGACAGAGGGATGGTACTGGACCACGCAGTGAGATGCATGTGTCCAACTGGAGTTAGGACACAAGTCTCATTAGGCTCGTTTTGATTGACACTTGAGTGAAAAAAAGTGGTGATCTATAAAATTAGGGAGAAAAATGGTTGAATTATATGACAACATTTTTAAAAAATATATAACATAATGATGTTAACTCTACAAATCTCTCTTTAGACCTCTCTATATATAATATATATATATATAGTTTGACATAATGATGTTATCATACACATTTTTTTATTCAGTACAATGGAATAATTTTATCATTTTCTTTTATCAAACAATGGAATAATTTTTCATATTTATCAGAGAGCTGGTCATATAGTCAAAGTTGTTTAACATGTACGAATGTGTTTACAGCAATAAGCCATATTGTATATCTTGGTGATGTAACTTAAAAATTGTAAAAATTTGAGGTGCTTCTTTTTTAATTTAATTCTTCTATGCCACTTTTGCTTTACAATATTTCAGAGGAAAATATTTTCACTTTCACATTTCTCTGACAGCTCCAGTCACTGGTTACCTTTCTCACTGATTTTACACTGAAAGAAAACAGTGTTTAAAAAATATATATATATATATATTGATACCTTGATAATAAAGTTTAATAGCATTAGTGCTGCATTGAACTGATACAAAAAAAATGTACTTGTTAATATATTAGCAGTAATTATCCAGTAACAATTCAGTACCTTGTTCTTCATCTTTGTCCACTGTGGTCCATCCACTGAACTCCCACCCTGTAGATTCTGGCACCATTCCATCCACAGTGTCATTTAGAGGGAGGGGTAGAGAAGGCACATTAAGAGCAGCAAGGCTAGGAGGAGGTTTCTGCTGGGGCATACTGAGAAGGAGATAAGCGGGGTTGGTGTGGCTGGTCAAACAGCTGAACCACACCATAAGTAGTCAGATAGGTGTGGTTGTCCACGAGATGCAGGCACACATTCTTGGCCTTGATAGCTTCTTTACCTGACAGCTTATAGCCAAATGTGAGATCAATCCAGTGATGCAAATGCTGGGACACCTCTGTGCTCTCCAGAAGCCGCCGATGGACCTCAATGAACTCTTCAGACTTGCACCATGTCAGGGTGAATTGAGTGGAAAATGGAAGGTTCTGTGTAGAACTCTGGAATGCAATCATCAGGGGTCCAGCTCTGCATGCGTTCCATACTGGCTGGATATTCATTGGGCTCCCACTGGGATCAAACATGGCTGCACAATACTGACTTGTGAGTCTGCCTGGCTTTGTAGACATAGTATGTAATGTCTGACAGAACATCGGATATGTGATGAGGTACATGGAGGTGATCAGACTGTTCAGCACCAGGAGCACCTCCAATGAGATTTCCACCTACAACTCCTCCACCAACCCCACTGCCTCCTGGAACTGCCAAAGCCTCTTTGGTCATCTCATTTGTAAAGTCCAGCTGTTTATGGTGAATGGTAACTTTATTGTTCCCGATGGGAAATCGATTCGTTAACACATCATACAATGAAAATTAAATAAATAAAATAAAGACAGCACAAGTGTTATCAGTAGCATCAACAAAGTGCAATCTGCAGTAGTAATGGCAACAAGACTTATGCTTTAGTGCACATGTGTCAAAGTCAAGGCCCGCAGGCCACATCCGGCCCGGCGTACATTTATATCCGGCCCGCGAGATCATTTTATATAGATGTATTATTATTGTTATTACAAGTTTTATTGTAGCAGAGGAGATAGCCAAATCAGCCCGGTACCACTCTGAAGAGCTGCATGATGAAGCTGTGCGACGTCTTGTGTCCAGACAAAACGCAGATTTTGGCAAATGTGAGCCTGAGGAGAAATACGATTGCTGATCGGGTTTGTGAGATGGCCACTGATTTAGGAACACAGTTGTGTGAAAGAAGCAAAAACTTTATTGCATACTCTCTTGCTGTGGATGAAAGTACAGACATGATGGACATTGCACAGCTGGCAATCTTCATCCGTGGAGAGGAAATATTGAACATTAAATCGATGCACGGGACAACGACAGGAAAAGACATTTTTTAAACGTATGTCAAAGTGTAACCAACATGAAACTGCCCTGGGACAAACTTGTTGGACTTACAACAGATGGAGCGTCGGTGTTGTGCGGTGAAAAAAGCGGACTAGTCAGCAGGATGCGAGTAAAGATGCAGGAGGAGAACTGTACCGGTGAGTTATCAGCATATCACTGCATCATACACCAGGAAAGGCTATGTGGTAAAGTCCTAAAAATGGAGCATGTAATGATCACCGTAACGCAAACTGTAAATTTTATCTGAGCTAAAAGTTTAAATCACCGTCAATTTCAGTCTTTTATGTGGGAAATAGATTCAGAGTTTGCCGACATTCCTTATCATACAGAGGTCCGTTGGCTGAGTTGGGGAAAAGTTCTCAATAGAGTTTTTGAGCTCAGCAAGGAAATCTGTCAGTTCATGGACATGACATGTATGATGCGGTGAAGGCATTTCAAGTGAAGCTGTCACAAATGCACCAGTGCAACCTGCCTCACTTTCCCTGTTGCCAAGTAATGTTGAACCAAGTCAGCGGACTTTGCTGAACTGCACCTGTGCAGATTCAGATGGAGCTGCAGTGTAATGATACACTCAAGGCAAAGTAGCTCCGTCTACATGCGGCTCCAACCTTGTGTCTGCTTTCATTTATTTTTTTCTGGGGTTTTTGGCAGCATGTTCATATTTCTAACTTGCATAATTTTGACAGGATATATTTTTATGAAGAGCAAAATATTTAAAGTTTTTTTTTTTAAGTTTATTTAATCTGGAATAATATTCCTGTCTGTTTTTATTCATATTTATGTTTAAAAAACATTGTTTTAGTGTGTTCAATAAATGTTTATCCTAAAGTGTGCCTTGAGTTTTGGCCCCCTGTGCAATTGAGTTTGACACTCCTGCTTTAGTGTTATTAAGCAAGATAATAGCAGCAGATATAAAAAAAAAAAAAAACACTCCATGACTTGTTAGCGGAAAGGTATTTGTTCATCAGTGGGAAAGTAGCGGGACAGTAGGCGGGCTTGCTAGCTTTTGCACGGCCTCCCCGGGTCAGTCAAAAAATTCAAAAGAGAAATGAATGAACTTACCAGGTTGCCCGATCTCTTCACTTATCTTCCTCCAAGCTAGGTCCTTTTTATTCCCGTCTCGGTACAGAAAGGAGCTGGCATCGTACAGCTCCGGGTGGTTTGCTACCGCGTTGATGAGCCTTTCCTCCATATTGAATGAAGAATGAAGGGGCGTTTATCAATATGCGTACTTGTGCGTACTTGCGTTCTCGTGTACTCGTGATACGTCATCAGTCGGAGACCAAGTACTGTTCAATTGAAGTACGCATCACGCCGAGAACGCGAAAAGTCCCGGATGTGTTCTCGATCCGCCCATTTTATCGAGCATGCATCGGTGTAGACTTGGGACAGCTATATATCCCAGAATGCATTTCGTCCAAAACTCAACAGCGGACTCCCGGCACATCGCCCCCCCCTCATGGTCTTCTCACTACTCAGGTTAAAGAAACTCCAGCAGCTGTCTATAGTATTGAGTGTCCACTAGAATAGAAATAAAAGCGTTCTAACATCTCACCTGCTTGTTTTATTAAGGTATGTACACGTATGTACATGTACACTATTTTTATTAATAGAGGTTTCACTACTGAGGTTAAAAATGATATATAAGTCACGTAGATCACTTCTAAATGTTAATGTTTGGTTTATTTCAGTGTGTTATTTGTTCCTGAGTAAACCGGTTTGGCTGTGATTAAAGTTAAGCTTCATAACATGTTACTCACAGTTACATTAAGAGGGACGGCAGTAAAACTCCGGACCTGTGACATCATCACGTACGCTGGTGTTCCGACTGTACAAATCACGAGTCCGTGCTCGCGTGCTTGAGAATTGAGAAGCGGCCAACGAGTCCGTGCTCGCGTTCTCGGCGGGTACGTACTCCCGTGCGTTCTCGGCGGTACGTACTCACCGAGCACGCGAGTACGCATACTCGCGTGCCAGGCATTGATAAACGGCCACGGGCTTTGGCTGGACCTGCCCCTCTGAACTAGGTCAGAGCGTCACCGGGCTCCTGATTGGTTATCGCAGCGCGACTTGACGCTGGAGTTCAGATTTTTCCAACTCGAGCGGTAGACTGACACGTGTATTTTTATTCGCGTGTCAAACGCGTCAGTCGCGCTACTTGGATGCACGACTGACGCGTTTTTGCGACGCAAATCTGCTTCTGAATTTTCGCGGGACCCCCAGTCGCGCTTCATCGCGCTCCTCTTTTGACTTTACATGTAAACCTGACGCTCTGTTCGCGTCTAACGCATTCGGTGTGAACGCACCGTAAGACTCGGCCCTTATCTCTCCTCCACCCGCACACTGAGCACCGGCTCACCACAGGGCTGTGTGCTGAGCCCCCTCCTGTATTCTCTCTACACCCACGACTGCAGTTCGACCCACAACAACAATCTCATCATCAAGTTTGCTGATGACACCTCGGTAGTCGGACTCATCTCAAAGGCAGACGAGGCAGTTGAGGAAGACGAGGAAGTCCTGAAGTTGGCAGCATGGTGCTCAGAAAACAACCTGGCACTGAAGAAACCCAAAGAGGTCATTGTCGACGTCAGGAGGCACAGCACTGACTTAGCCCCCCTTTACATCAACGGGGAGCACGTGGAGAGGGTCCACACCTTCTGGTTCCTTGGTGTCCTCATCTCTGCTGACATCTCCTGGACAGACAACATCTCAGCAGTCATCAAGAAGGCCCAACAGCGGCTGCACTTACTTACAAGCTGAACTCCAACCTGCTGCTGACCTTCTACTGCTCGTCCATTGAGAGCCTGCTAACATACTGCATCACAGTATGGTACGGCAGCTGCACTAAGGCGGATAGAGCGAGGCTTCAGAGTGTAGTCAAGACAGCACAAAAGATCATCGGCTGCCCTCTCCCCTCCCTGATGGACATTTATACCTTCCGCTGCCTCAGCAGAGCTGCAGTCATCATCAAGGACAGTTGATGATGTTTGCATCATCAACTGTAGTGCTTACAGGTGCATCAGCACAAAAACCCACAGACTCAAAAGCAGTTTCTTCCCAAAGGCCATAACCACCCTTAACTCACACATGCACCGCCCTGAAACCACCATACACAGCACCCCCCTTTCCCATTTCCCTCTATGAACCACCACCATATTCTATGTGCAATAACCCAACTGTATATTATACATAACACTATTTATTACATATTTACTTTTTTTTTTTTAACACCGGTTTGTATATTTGTACATTTTATATATTTTTTCTCTGTTAATACTGTTCATATGTATATAGTGCTGCAGAACTGTGCCCAGGATGGGGGTATGGCTTCCTGAAGTCAATTACCATGCCCTTAGTTTTCAAGGTGTTGATCTTTAAGAATGACTGATCACACCAAGAAGCAAACCCATCCACAACAGGCCCATGGGAATACTCTACACCATGATGGAGGCTTACATTGACTGTGTAATCTGCATATTTAATGAAATGACTGTTAGCCTGTGTACTACATTAGTGTATAAAATATGTAGCAGGGGAGAGAGACAACATCCTTGTGGTGAACCAGAATTCAGCTGACTGGAAAAATAGCTGTTTACTTTCACACACAGATCTGCCAGTTAAAAATCCAACTCCAAATCCAAATCAAGTTTGAACTGGTTAAGAAGCTTATCAGCTAAGAGATCTGGCTGGATATTAGTAAAAGCTGAAGAAAAGTCAATTAATAGGAGTCAAGCTTTGGCTCCATCCAGATGGCGACCAAGGAAATTTAATAAAGTGCCCACAGCATCATCAGCACCCCTACAAGGCCTGTATGCAAATCGCAGGGGATCAATAAGCTTTACTTCCTGCTGCATAATCTTCTTCCTGATAAGCTTTTCAAAGGACTTCATCACTAAAGATGTTAAAGCAACAGGCCTAAAATCATTTAATGATGTGGGTTTTGTAGTCTTTGCAACTGGAGCAATAATTTATTTTTTCCATACCTCTGGAACTTTTTTTGTTGCTGAAATGACAGGAGAAACATGTAAGAAAAGATGCTGCATAATTTCTGCATAATTGCTCAGCACATGCTAAAATGTGCTATATGATATAAAGTACAATGCTAAATTTCAGCTAGTACAAACAGCTAGATTTCCCTGTGTTTAAACTGTCCAACAATACTCCTGAGGTTCATAAAAAGTTTAAATACCTCGGCCACTTTATTACTGATCAAATGAATGATGATGACATATATAGACAACACTGTAAGCTCTATGTGCAGGCAAATACTACTGCATGCAGGCAAATACTACTGCATGCAAATTCAGCTTCTGTTCAGTGCCAGTTAAAGTGGCTTTGTTTAACACACCATTATATACTGCCCCCGTGTGGTCATCTAATAAGCAATGTAGCTGCATGTTGCATATAATGCTTCAATTAGAATCCATTGTGGGATACCTAAAGGGGGCGGTGCCAGTCAGATGTTTGTAGTTGTCTGTGTTTGGACTTTTAAAGCACTTTAACACTTCCAGTTACTCATCCATTCTGAGTAAGCACTGACTGAAGTGTTTGTGTATTTATTGATTTCTTTTAAGTAATTGTGTATTTTATGTATATTGTGGTTTTATATCTTTAAAAATATTTTATATTTTTGTCATTAAGGTTTATTTGCTGTGTTTTGGTTTTGGTTTGTTTTATTTTAACTATGGACATAAAGTCTGTCAAAAAAGATTGATTGATTGATTGATTGACAGTTAGATGAGCAACCACTTTAAAGACACTACTGCTTTGATGCTTCCTATCTCTCACATAAAGTTTGAGCTCCGTTAACAAGACTTGAGTAGCCAACTTTAAAGACAGAAAAGTGAATTACTGTCATGGAAGTTTTAAAATAATAAGTCCTACCCAACAAAAAATCTAATCTACCCTGTGGGAAGGTTTTCTGAGTCATTTTCATGATGCAAACTGCTCTTTTAAACATGCCATTTGGTAGTATTTAATAAAGTGAATGCATTTCATAAATGCTCACAGCTTGGAGGCAGATATGACACCAAAGAAAAAGCAGTTCCCAATTTAAAACGATACTTTTAGGAATGAAAACTTTAAGAAATTCACGTAACTGTATTTACATTATGGCAACCTTTTTAACATAGTAAATAACTGAACAGACAAAGTGAATAAAAACCGTCAGTAAGGTTAAGAAATGACCATTAGGGAATTAACATTGAAAGTTATCGCTAGCTAACAGTTAGCTTAACGAAGGGACTAACCTTAAGATGCATAACTGATGGAAGCAAAACACAACCATGCAGTCAGTTGCTAATATTTCTTGCACAAAGTTAAACGAAAGCAACTACCTCATTAAATTATAACTATTATAATAATGCAATTGCAGACCAATTGCCACCAACGTATAGCTCACCTCTCACCACTTGCACCCCGGTTCCATGCATGATGAGTTTGTCCGACATTAACTTCATAACACTTGGACATCCTGCATGATGACATGTGTTTGCTTCATTTTCTGGCGTTTAGAGATGAGTGTCAGCGGCCAGACAACAGTCAGTCAGCCGATTGTGTTTTGCTCAGAGCTGTTTTGAGCCATGTTTTAGAAGCAATACCTCACATAACACCAGCCCCCTCTCATGTGATTGCTACTAATGCTTGCTCCCTGCAGCTGTGACGGCAGCGCTTCATCTGTATACTACACGTATATTTGTTCTTCAGCACTTTATTTATTCTGCCATAAACCGCAGAAGTAAGGTTTGTGGTTACTTTTTTACAGAAGACTTATTGACAACCTACTCCTCTTGGCACATCGTGGTTCTTTATGCAACAATAAATCCCTCGTATTACAGAGATGCTAGCACTACTATTACTGTCTAAATAATATGGATGAAATCTAGCCACAATTTCCAGGTCTTTCTTCATTTTTTTCTGACCTTTAAGGACCCAGGAAATCACCTGATCACCTTCTTAAGGCCGCATCACATGATAGGCTACTTCCCAATTTCCCAGTGTTCCAAGTTCCCAAAGAGAAATGCTGTATTTACCTGATTTCTGTGTTGTATGGGTTCTTTCCACAAGGTGGCATGATGTGTGTATTTTTATAGACAAATCCTTCACTTGTGCAGACTTTGCAATCTGCACAAGTGAAATTCTTCCGATTTGCTTGAGTGTCTGCTATGTTTATAATATCCCAAGCAAATACCTGCATTCGGATATTTGCCTGCCATTGTTATTTGCAATGTGCTCCTGTCATTATAACTGATGGCTGGCATCCAATAATGGTCACTTTTTTGTTTGTAGGTACAACACCAAAAACATGAAATCTGCTTAGAGTCAGTTAATTTTATCCCCACTAAATTAATGACTATATGACTATATTCATATGACTATATGAAATCAACTGAAGTACGCTGCATGTCATAGATGTAATGTAATTGGGGGGAGGTGATTGTAATTTTTTTGTGTTTCCATGTATATATTCAAATTCTTTCTCTGATATTGTAAATAAATAGAACTTGCATAAATCTGAGATAGAGACTACTACAAAGGTCACAGCTGCAAATTTTATGGCTGCAATTCACTAAACACAGCACATTTGAGGAATATGGCTTTCACTGTGCAATGATCAACGTTGTTTTATTGCTGTATGAATCCTTTTGTCAATATATAAGACGGCACTCATGTTAACACTCTGGACAAAACACATTTTAATCAGTGTATATACACACACACACAGGCACACACACACATATATATATATATATTTTAATGTATGGAAGTAAAGCAGCAGAATTAAGGGAATTGGCCGTCCACATTATAGTATATATTTGCATGCCTTTAAAATTGGTAAAAATGCCACTACACATGGTTGGAGACTCACAATTACAGGGACACAAATTAAAAGCTTCTCTCATCCTAGCATACCACCAATGTAGGATAATTACTGTTAGCACTTTCAAAGAAAAGATGCTGCCAAAAAACATGACATTCCTTGGCTCAGCATTTTATGTTCTTCTCTTACTTCTGCTCTTAGTTTTATTTAACTTCCATGCAGAATGTGTTTGATGTTTTAAAACAGTGTTGGCTTGGGTTTATGGTACTGACTACAAATATCCCAAGCTTACAGTACATTAAAAGGGAGGCATAATGAGGCATATTGTGCATCACATTTCAATGTATTACAGTAGCCCTGGAGTAAATACTGTTTGTACTTATTTGTACTATTTTCACTTCTGTATTTTGTAAAACAATCATGATCCAGCTTCTCCACTACACTTTTTCCATAAGTGGTGATCATAGGTAATTAAACATTTATCATTTGAAATAATGTGACTAATGTTTAATAAACTCACTGGGTGGGTTACATTGGTTTCTGGAGGCTGAGAAATTAAAATTGTATGACAGTGGATATTATTTGTTTAGGAAAAGTAAAATGAAAAAGGAATTCAGTTCAGTCAAAGCTTCTGTGATGTTTTTGGTGAAATGATTATTGTGCTGTCTTAAAGAAAAATGAATGGGGATTTTGGGCCGATTGCTGCCACCATTAAGGATTTATTTTTTCCGTCTGTTTGACCTTTGTAAAACTAACTCTAAACCCCTTTTATTAGACAGTGACTGAGAAATTTTACTTTTAGCATTTTGAAAAGTAAAACTTAGATACGTTTATAGAATTCCAAGAAAGCCTGGCTTGAAAAGTAAAATCCTTGGTTGCTTTATTTTTTAAGTTGTGTCTCTTGCCTAAGCAACAGCAACACTGAAGTCTGCCAACCGCATTGACCCCCCCCCCTCTAAGAGAGGTGATAGACGTGTGCTTACCACACATGATAATCGCCTTTGGGAATTTAAAAGGTAAAGAAATAAATTAAATGAATCGGATCATTTCCAAAAATGAAATGCAGGTCTCCTGGACTTTGTCGTGGACTCGTGATTTCGCTATTTTCTACAGTAAGTCTCCTAACTTTATTACAATTTATTATACTATTATAACTTTTTCACTTTTAATGATCAGTTCTTTGGTTTCGGCGTTTCACGCCCCCGTCTCTCTATTCCCTTCTCTCTCTCTCCTCATTATGTTTCTCTCTCTCTTTTATTTGCGTGGGACTCCCCCCCTCCTTCTTCTCTCTTCTTCGCCTCAAAAGTGCCTTCCACGGTGCGAAGTCTGCTTTTCTCCTTTTTCCTTTCAAGATGGCATTCTTGAAATGTCTTTTCTCTGTAAAGAATGAACTGATCCTCTTTTTAACTCCGTTACTTCTTCTTCCACTGCCGTTAGTGATCGGGACACAGGTATGTAATTAATCTGCGTTTGGCTTAAAACGAAACATAATCTAAGAAAGGATGAAAGAATAAAGTAATTTTAATGAAAGAGATGTTACTTACTTTAAAAAGAACTTGAATGAACTAAAATTAAGTCAGATTTTCCCTTTCACGCGTTTTAATTTGCACTTGGTCTTTTGCACCTGTTGATGCGCGCTCAAGTGCACTGCGCTTGGAGCGCGTGAGAGCTGTCCAGTGTTGGCTGCTGCGCTCTCCGGTTCTGTTACTTTAACTTCTTTTTGGTAGCATGAAGGATAAACGTGGGACTACAGGGTAAAAAGGGCTCTTTAGACGTTGTTACTTCTACGTGGGTCATAGAGACAAAAAAATCACACGGTGCAAGCATGTTATCATTGGCATAGGTTTAAATGTGACGCATGAAAAAAAAAAATCGGTTTTCAAGCAGCTGATATGTAACCGAAATGAAACAATTCTAAATTAAGGGGGTATGATTAACAATCCAAGTTTTGTCTAGATCTCACTTGTATGATCCTGACAGATGTAGAACCTGGCGTTGAGACACTACAGAACAACTTATCTTCACCCTTTGAACTATCATAACGTCTCATCAAAATTGCTTCATAATTATTGATCTTAGCTGTTTATGGACTGAAGTCAGACTTTCCTAGATAGGTTGCTGACACAGACTGAAAGCAATGCCTTTGTTTGGTGCAGTCAGTCACTTTAATTCAACTGTGTAATTTGTGTATATACTGTATATTATGTGTATTTATTATCTCACTCTTATTGCCTGTTTATGCCCTGTCCTTGTCTTCAACATCATGCTGCTCTGTTGTATGTTAATTGCCCCTTGGGCAGTGGCGGTCCTAGCCTGTTTGGCGCCCTGGGCAAACACTCCCTCTGGCGCAGCATCTAATAACCAACTCGCAAAATAAAACAAAATAAAAACAAACCAACAACACGAAAACACCAGACATTATGATACCGACTTATAATTTGCACCGATGTTTTTATCTTCACCCTTTGAACTATCATACACTGAAAAGTGAGCTGTTTATGGACTGAAGAGAGAGCCCTCGATTGCTGCGCCTGCGCTTTTGAAGTCAAAGTAAACTTTATTGTAATCTCCGCTACATACAGTCCAGTATAGAGAGAGACGAGACGACGAGGCTCCAGTATATACACTTTAGGACCAGGGGTAAAGGGATCAATAACAATTTAAAATGTATATTTTATATTTTGTTGATTTAAAGTCTCTCACACAGCCCGTTTTTAAAGTTTAAAAAAAAGAGAAAAGAAGAGGAGGAGTGTAGGCCGGGGACTGAGGCTGCCTATTTGCCTGATGCGCTGTCAACTTTACGCAATAATGCGAGAGGTGGAATTGCTTGCTTGTTTATTAAAGTGCTTGAAAAGTTTACAGAGCAATGTGATCGGCTCGCGATTCAAACTCTTAAAACATCACAGGCTCTAATGCAACAAGGGGAAACTCGTTGTGCTGCGGTCAACAAAAACTACGGCTACCCAGCCCTGCTCTGTCAAAATCAAACCAGTGAATGACAGACTGACAACTCCCTCTTAATGTCGCCACTACCACCCACATGACTCCCGTTACACATCACCATAGCAACCAAACAAATGAAAACCCAGTGATCATTAAAATTCAATACATTTAATTATGGCTCCTACAAGGAGAAACGAGCAAAAGACACAGGTAAGCAGATGTGTCACTGGATAATGGCAGGTCATGTATCCTAAAACATTAAGAATCAGAATACCTTCTTAATCCCTAAGGAGATTATGTGGATTACAGTTCCTCCAAGAAGAAATGGTAAAAATAGTAAGAGACTAAACTCCAAACAATATATACAATAATATAATATTAATTAGTCAGTGTCAATTGTTGATTTGTCCTGTTCTCATTGTATGACGAATTATGATGGCTGTTTGGTAGCCATTTGCATACTATGCATACTCTCTCTCTCTTCATATGTGTGTGAATGTGTGTGTGCGTGTGCGTGTGCGCGCGTGTGTGTGTGGGGGGGGCGCGCCAGAGGGAGTGTTCGCCCAGGGCGCCAAACAGGCTAGGACCGCCACTGTCATAATGTCTGGTGTTTTCGTGTTGTTGGTTTGTTTTTATTTTGTTTTATTTTGCGAGTTGGTTATTAGATGCTGCTCCAGCCAGCCAGAGAATCCCCCGCCGCCCCGCCCTGTCCTCCCTGTGCGGCAAGCAGCAGGCGCACCTCGCAAACGGAGGGCGCCCTTACTCCCAGCAAATGGGCGATAGAAAACCGATCGGTGCCTACGTCATTCCCAATATGTGCTGGCTGATGTCGGGGCAGCATGAGTACGAGCATTTTTTTTTTTGCCGATGCCCGTGATGCCGCCCCCCACCACATGCCGCCCCGGGCAACCGCCCGTGTCGCCCGTATCTAAAACCGCTACTGCCCTTGGGGATAAATAAAGTCTTTCTGATTCTGAGTTGTTTGTATGTTGTACTTTTTTTCTTAATGCAGGTGGCAGAATGTGGTTATGTGATAATCCTGATGGCAGTGTACTGGTGCACAGAGGTTCTACCTCTGGCTGTAACCGCTTTGCTTCCAGCTCTCCTTTTCCCTTTGTTTGGCATCATGGAGTCCAAAGATGTAAGTAAGAAAAATATGTCACATTGTATAAGCTTCTTTATGTGTGCATACATCTAATGCAGTGTGACTCTTTTGTCTCAGGTGTGTATGCAGTACCTAAAGGACACAAACATGTTGTTTGTTGGAGGACTCATGGTTGCTGTAGCTGTGGAGCACTGGAATCTGCACAAGCGCATAGCTTTGAGGGTGCTGCTCATTGTTGGTGTGCGTCCAGCACTGTGAGTGGTTAATTACCTTTCAGATCTGTTATGACATCAAAAGCACAGATACAATGTAGATTAAGAAAATAATCCTTTCACTCCCATCATAAAAGTCTAACATACTTCATGTTCTGTCCCAAGAACACTAAGAGCACCTTTCTGATTTTTTTTTCTATATCTTCTTGGCAGACTGATGATGGGCTTCATGGGTGTAACAGCGTTCTTATCCATGTGGATCAGTAATACCGCTACCACAGCTATGATGGTGCCAATTGTGCAAGCAGTGCTGGAACAGCTAAACACCAGTGAGGCAGAAATGCCTCAAATCTTCAGCTCGGATGAGCAGGTCCAAACATCAGAGACTGACAATAAAGCTGATTCACAAACAGAGAAACAGAATGAGGGACAAGGTGAGCCTTTTGTAACTTCTTTATGTTTGGATAGGACAAAAAATCAATAAAAATCAACAGCGTCAAAGACTTTTATCAAGCTGCTAGTAGTCCCTTTTCATTTCTTTCTCTTTGTTTAAAGGCCCAGTAGTAGTGACTTTCTTAGATGCCACGGCTGAGGCTGTCAGGCATAAGGAGGCAGCAGAACGGCGGAGAATGTGTAAAGGCATGACCCTGTGTGTTTGTTATGCTGCCAGCATCGGAGGAACAGCCACACTGACAGGAACTGGTCCCAACCTGGTGCTCATGGGCCAGATGAGCCAGTGAGTGTCCCCTTATCAGTTATTAGTATTGTGCCAATATTTCAAATCATGTGTATTAATATATTCCTCTCATTTGTTTTTTCTTTTGTATTAGATTGTTTCCTGAAAATGGGGACATTATTAACTTTGCGTCCTGGTTCGGTTTTGCCTTCCCCAACATGATCATCATGCTCACACTGGCATGGCTTTGGCTGCAGTTTGTCTTCATGGGATTCAAGTGAGTTTGATAATGCATAAAGCCTGATTATAAGTGACAGAGACTTGAATCAACATCAAGAAATCTTTTACCGCACCAAGACTGTGAGTGAGTGTAGAAGTGACACAAAGACTTTTCTTCCCATGTGATCCCCCAGCTTTAAGAAGACATGGGGCTGTGGGGCTGTGAAGACAGAGAAGGACATTGCTGCATATAATGTGATCCGTGAACAGCATCGCCTGCTGGGGCCGATGTCCTTTGGAGAGATAAGCGTCCTGTGTCTCTTCATTTTGCTCGTGTTGCTGTGGTTCACAAGGGATCCAGGCTTTGTCAGTGGCTGGGCAACAGATATCTTCAACTCCCAAGCAGAGTTTGTATACATATTTTCTATAAAAAGACATAATTCAACACCTAATGTTTATTCCTTCAGAAATTTAGTTTATAAAATTGTGATATTACTTGATTTTTGCTATCACTCCATCCTTCAGGTATGTATCAGATGCCACGGTGGCAGTCTTTGTCGCAGTCCTTCTCTTTGTTCTGCCCTCCAAACCTCCGCGCTTGTGTTCTTTTAGGACTCATAGTTTTGACATGGGTGAGCCATCATTTCTGAAGAATGTTGTGTTTCCCATTCTTATAAGTTTGAGAATAGTAGGCTATGCTGTAATTAAACTTTGATGATTCGTTCCTTTGACCTGTAGCACCTCATCAAACTGCTGGCCCAACACCTCGTCTCCTCACCTGGAAAGCTGCCCAAAAGAAATTACCTTGGGGTATTGTGCTTCTTCTTGGAGGAGGGTTTGCTCTGGCTAAGGGCAGTGAAGTAAGTTACAAAGGCAGTTGTTAGATGCAATGGTTATGGGGACAATAACAGTCTTTCAAGAAATGTAGAACTTCACAATAGCCATTCAGTGTCTTGAGATTCTGATTCTACTTGTTTATTTTGGAGGCATGTTTATCAGATCTGCCAGCTATTTAGTCTGTTTTCAGTGGCATCACCATCATGTTTTTTATTTAATCTCCTAATGCAGTTTTAAAGCTTTACGCAAGACAAATGATAATTTCCCCTAGGGATCAATAAATTATTCTGAGTCTGATTCTGAAATCTGTGGATTCAGATGTTTTTGGTTTTCTGCAAATATAGTTACATTGTAGCAGATGCAATATATTGTGACCAAACCTGAATCGCAGTCTCCTCAAAGTAAATATGCACTTTGTTTTGTTGTCTCTTTAGGTGTCTGGACTATCAAAGTGGATGGGAGATCAGATGGCTCCTCTGCAAAGCATCCCTCCCTGGGCAATTGCCATTGTCATATGCCTGCTGATTGCCACCTTCACAGAATGCACCAGTAATGTAGCCACTGCAACGCTCTTCCTACCCGTCTTAGCCTCGATGGTAAGGAAGTGAAGTAGTATAGAGCAAGTGAAATATAGGTGGTGTGGGAGAGAAAATACTGTTTGGGTGCAATAGCTCAGTTAGGTTAAGTGCTTCCTAGCGTAAATTTTTCCCCCCAGCTGGAGTTCAGCAATGAAACTACTGCCAGTGAGAGCTGGCCCATTTTCCCACGTTTTGGTTTGGTTACCCATCTTGTTGGTCATTCAGGCTGAATATGTTTGGCCCCTTTCTGTGGGCCCCTTCTCCCATTAATAACCTGCCAAACAGCAATCCAGTCCAGTGCCTTGTAACAGTGCCCTCCCCGCTGCTGCTTCTTCTGAAGAATAGCATTTCTGTGCCCACTAGCTGAGCACTGGAGAGAATGCCAAAATGAGGTCTGAAACGCAAGTAGTGGTTTTCACATTTATTGATATCTTGAGGGAAAAGCCAAATAGATGCACAAGGATGATCAACCCGTCTCTGTTTAGCCCTTGAAAATACAAACAGAAAGTGAAGAAAGGGAGAATAGGTACTTTAGTCAGATTCACACAAACAGCTAAAGGCATGGTGAGAACACTTTGTGGCAACGGTGGCTTGTGGCATGTCACTTTGTGTGTCATCCTGTCAAGAAACTCTTTAGCATTTGATTTAGACGGAAACCCTGTGATAAGACAAAATATTGTCATCCTGGTGACCTGATATACAGCTGGAGTTTAACGAAGACTAAATATAAAGTTTAGGTCTTTTCACCCTTTGTTTATTTTGAGAACCAGAAATTACTGTGCACTTGTAAGCTAGTGTGCTGCAGGATATGTAATTCAGAAGCAAATTCCACTGAGTAATGTCTTTTGCAACTTTAAAGTCTGCCATTATCTCCACATATGTTGTACGTTTCTATTTTAAATATCATGACTCAGCACAGGGCCAGCAGGAATTACATCTTAATTACACACACCTAATGAGAGTTTTCCCTGCACACAGAATTGCATACAATTCATTCTGAGTTATGAGTTGGTGATTAAGGTTGCAGAAAAATAGCCAGAAAGAGTAGTGGAGGATGTTGTGATCAAGGCTGTATTCATCCATGAGTCAGACTGCTGAAACCTTGTGTGTGATTATTGCAGTCTCAGTCCATTGGAATCAACCCGCTGTACGTCATGGTTCCTTGTACCCTAAGTGCCTCATTTGCCTTCATGCTGCCAGTCGCAACTCCTCCCAATGCCATAGTCTTCTCTTATGGATACCTTAAGGTTGCTGACATGGTAAGTACGACATTGGTTTTGGTATGTTTATTGTGTAAATTATATGTTGCAGTGCTGTGACTCTGGGACCAAAGTTGAACTGCTTGGTCTGCAGAATTTACATTCATAAAAACTTGCAGTTGTGACCAGAATCTCTTAAGTGACAGTCACGTTTTGACGATAGCTGATATTAAGGGTATTCTTTAGTTGTGTTCAGGCTGCAGAAGTGAAGCAATATGTTTTCCAGTGTTTTACAATAGTAAATGTTACCACTGGAAAGTTGTAGCAGATGATGAGTCACTCTAAGTAGCCAGCGTAATCTGCAATCTATTTAAAATATCTGCTGTTTTCTGTCACATCCTTGTATGGTTATAAGGCATTTTAATCAGTCAGATTAAGCACATTTTCTGTGCAAGCTGATACGATTTCAAATCAAATGACTTTGTTATGTAGAATTTGTGTCTCATGGTCCCCTGCCATTGACTTTCCAGGAATGTTAAGCAAGTTTAACACCTTCCAACCAAATTATTGATGTGGATTTGTTACATAAATATTAAAGTGGTAGAATACAAAAAGAGTGTGCACATCCAAAACACTTCCATGGGTTAAAACATACACTTAAGAAAATCTGAGAGTTAACATCACAGTACATTTAAAGAAATATTCCAATCTACATACTGTGGGTCTTCCTCAAATACTTCAGGACTTCAGGGATAATGATCTTCTCATGCAACTTTCAGCAACAAATACAGATGTTAACATTAAACTACATCTTGAAATGACTGCATTCTTTTCTTCTCCACCAGGCCAGGACAGGATTCGTCATGAACATCATTGGCATTCTTTGCATTACACTGGCCATTAACAGCTGGGGTAAAGCAATGTTTCACCTAGACTCTGTCCCTGCCTGGGCCAATGCCACTGGGGTATGAGACTGGCTCTGCAGTCAGAGAGGATCCATGCACAAGCCTACCCACAGGTGCCATACTAAGACCTGTGGACAGAGGGATGGTATTGGACCACGCAGTGAGATGCATGTGTCCAATTGGAGTTAGGACACAAGTGAGGCTCGTTTTGATTGACACTTGAGTGAAAAAAAGTGGTGATCTATAACATTAAGGAGAAAAATGGTTCAATTACATGAAAATATTTATAAAATGTATATCATAATGATGTTAAACTTCAAAGAAGTTTAGATCTCTTATATAGACCTATTACACTATTTGAATCTCTTATAATACACATTTCTGTTATTCAGTACAATGGAATAACTGAAACCATATATTGGGACTATAGTGTCTGTAAATGTACTCTCCTTATATCCTTAAGTGAACCAAATGACATCTTATTTTCCTTTTATCAAAGAAAATTAGAGGAAAAGGAGCCGTTCATTTAGTCAAAGTTATTTAACATGTACCCATGTGTTTATAGCAATAAGCCATATTGTATATCTTGGTGATGTAAGTTGAAAAAATTTGACGTATTTCTTTTTTATTTAATTTTCCTTCTATGCCACTTCTGCTTTACTTTACAATATTTAAGAGAAAGATATTTTCACATTCACATTTGTCGGACAGCTCCAGTAACCGGTTACCTTTCAGATTTTACACTGAAAGAAATCTGTGGTTTTGTAAAATATTATGCATTGATACCTTGATAATGAATATAAAGTTTAATACTATTAGTCCCGCATTGAAGTGATAGAAAAAAACTTTATTTGTTAATACATTAGCAGTAATTATCCGTTAACTTTCCATATAATATGACACTGACAAGAGCAATTCAGCTGCTTAATTATTACTTTTACTACTGATACATTTTTGGGTCAAAATATGTATTTTCATAAATAAAATACTCTATTTTCGGACATTTAAGGAGCGGATTATAAGGCGCAATATCAATAAACGGGTCTATTTTCATACATAAGGTGCACAGGATTATAAGGCGCATTACACAAAACGTGACTGATAGCCTTGAGTTTGAAATCCGCTTTGTAAGCATGTCTTTTAACAGGTGCCATTTTTGGGTCCTTTTACACACAACAATATTACTTGGAAGCACAGTACGTATCACTCCGCCAGGCTCCTGACTATGGTAGCCGTAATGCTCAGACAATCCATCAAGTAGTACGTTCAAGTCGTACTAAAATATTTTGACAGATTTTTAAGCGCCGTGTACCACATAAAATCGGTTTCAGGTCAGTAAGCACAACCAGAATTAATACATAAGCCACACCGATTATAAGGGACACTGTCGATTTTTGAGAAAATTAAAGGATTTTGAGTGTGCCTTATAGTCCGAAAAATACAGTTTTAAATATCGAATGCTTTTTTGGTTGTATTTTGGGCAACTTAAAAAATATATAAACTGCAATATTTTCTCAATCACTCCTTTGCCATACAGAAGACTTTGCAAGTGAACATTTCTTAAGAGATTTGAGGTAACAAAAGGTAATGGCTAGGTTGGTGAACTTGGTATTAATCAGTTCAGAGCTAATACTGTATGTGCTGAATCAGACTTTCAAACTGGCTATGAATAAAGATTTCCTTTTTTGCGCTTTTTACATTCAAACTGAGTTCTTTAAGGCATATATTTGATTTGGATATTAAACTTTCTGTCTCATTAAAGCAAAACCTGTATGTAACGTGTACAAAAAGGATGACTTATTGTACTGTAAACACATTTGAAATGTACAGTATAGTTTGTCTTACAGCAATATTAATTGTAAATGAATTGAAATGAAGTGGTATTTAGTAATAACCGCATATAGTTTAATATTCTCTTCAGTTTCAAGACTTTTGTACATGTCAATTTATATAAAAATAAATAAATAATACAAACACATCCTTTGACGTTTCTTTTCTGTTCAAGGACTTCACATTAGATGTTCAATAACAATGGAAAAAAGATAAAATACATCCAAAGTACAGCTGTTTTCCACACACGGCATTTTTTAATTGAATGGATTTAATCGAATGAGGTGGGGAATTCAGTGATGTTTGTGAGAGAGAGACTTGTCAAGATGATACACTAGATTTAAAATGATTTCAAATGTGAGAAACTCAATTTGGCTGTTATTAACTGTAATGCTGTCTATTATTTTAAAAAGTGAGGATGGTTTATTATAACAAAAGCTCAGTCTGAGCTGTCATCCCTCACCATCATCCAAAACAAAATTATCAGATTTTCATCACCACGCAACTCTTTCTCAACAGCGTATGACTGTTATCCATCTTTTAAAGGACAAGTATGTTTCGCTGCCTCTTACTTATTGGCCTCTTGTCTTACGTATAAAGCTGACATGATCCTTTAAACACAGCATGGAAAGCCATAATGAGCCTGGACTTAAAGGCCACACCTAATGGCAAGAGGCCTATGACATTGTAATCCGAGATTAAGGTTCAAGGCAGGGATATTGTTAAGCATTGTTGTGCATCATAAGCATTATGAGCTTAACAAAGCTGTCTTACGTCTCCATTTAAAGATCTGCTAGAGAACTTTAATATCACCCCATAAGTCTCGATCATTATGTTGGGTTTCTGTTTTAAAAACATGACGAAAGTTAATCATAAAACTCTGCATACAGGGAAGTAAACATCAACAAACCATGTTGTTGGTATAGTGTGACAGTAGAAAACATGGCCAAAAGGTAGCAGGAAGAAAAAAAAAATCAAAGGATCAGATCAAAGTTTTGACCCCATTCTTTTGGGACAATTAAAATGTTAGATGGTTTTTGGTTAACAAGCGGTTGGGTGCATAGAGCAGTTTAGATCACTATGATCTCGTGTCCCACTGGGAAGGAAAACTTATGTAATTACAGTGTCTTTCTCTCCTTTTGCTCCCTCTGAGCCACCCACTCATTATCCAATTGCAACACATCGTCTTGTGTCGTGGCCTATATTATTGGCTATATATACATGTAAGCCCTCCGCAGGGTATTCAACCTGCGAACTGTTTGCTTTGCTAAGATTTTGTCCAACTGACTGCACAGGCAAGGACTCTGGTGAAGCTAAACACGCATTTCTATGAACCCATTATAAACTAGGCTTTCTAGTTGCAGAGTAAGCAAACAGTGAGCTTAATGAATGACTTCCACAAAAATATAAAGTAATTAGGGAGTTAGGAGTATGTAGAAGAGGTCAAAAAAGGAAACTTCATCCACTTGCATTTGGGAGTATTTTGTTGATGAGAAGGCTTTTGAAAACCACATTGCCCTTTCACCTCTTCTGTATCAGTTACATATGAGCACAATATGCTGCCTGTCCGATACAATCAATCCTCCCTTGAGCATAAAGACTTGTGTGTAGAGATGGTTTCAGTTAGCAATTGGAGTATCCAATTAAGCTTCGGACATGAGTGAGGCCAAAAGCAAAAAAGATCCAGAAGAGGACAGAGAGCTTTTTCATTGCTTACTTTAGGCCAAAGTACATCCATTGTTTAATGGGGATGGGTGGGATTTGGTGTAAATGATTACACTTTTATGAACTCCAAGTAAGCAGCAGTCAGCAATGAAGACAAATGTTTTTATTTTAAGGTACTCAGACAAAACACTGAATGCAAACGAAGAGCAACAAGGAACAAAGTACTATCGACTGTGCAGGATTAAAACCTGGAGCTGATTTACAACCACGATTCCCAAATCAGTTTTGCCCAGTCTCTTTTCACAGTACTCTCTTTACCTGTATGTGACTATTAGGATGCAGTAAAATGTAAATAGAAACAGAATACAATAATTTACAAATATAAACCAATGATTTACTCACAGTAGAATATAGAAAATATATTAAAAAATTTTGTTCTCTTTATGATGCATTAAATTCTAGCTGCTTAACAATCCTTTTTGATTGGATGCATCAAATGTTTTTGATTGGTGAAAGGTCTGACTTGTAGGCAGGTCAGGTTAAGCATAGCTATTAAGCTATGCTGTTGTAATAGATGCAGTACTGTATATAGTTTAGGCTTAGGCTCCCTGAAAAACATGATCTGGATGGGAGCTTAGATTACTCTAAAGCCCGTAAATGCCTTTCAGGATTGATGGTGCCTTTCTAGATGTGCAAGCTGCCAACTCTGAAGGCGCTAATGCACCCTCATGCCATCAGAGATGCATGCTTTTGAACTGAACGTTGATAACAACATGGATAGTCCCTCTCCTCTTAAATCCAAAGAATGCAGGGTTTCACATTTTAAATTTTGGTTCATCTGATGACAGAACAGTTTTCCACTTTGCTTTAGTTCATTTTAAATAAACTTTGGCCAAGACAAGACAAATGCATTTCTACATCATGGCGGCTTCTTTGCATACTAGAGTTTTATTCTCTATTTCTGGATGGCACATTGAACTGTGTTCACAGACAGTGATTTCTAGAAGCATTCCTGAACTGATGCAGTGATTTCCATTAAAGATATCATGGTTGCTTCTAATGTGATGCCACCTCGGGGCTCAAAGGGCATCCAATATTAATTTTTTACCTTGTTCCTTGCACACAGATTTGACACAGAACGCAGTGTGAGGCAAGGAAGGATAGGACACAAAATCTAGGACTCAAAGACAAAAACTAAACTTAAAGGTAGCTAACGGCTGATTACAAAACACATTAACTAAAACTGGGAAGGCTCTAGAAATCTAAACTAACTGACAGAACACAGAGAAGGAGACACAGGCGATATGTATAACAGAGAGAATCAGGGCAGAGAGGAAACACCCAGGAAACACGGCTGGACATAATCTAACTGACAAGACAGGGGAAGCAATATCGAACAACATACAGATAGGACAAAAGACTGTCAGAATAAATCAGAAAACATGAGAAACACACACTGAGATGTAGAATGACTAAATACAGGGAACACAGGGAGGAGACAGAGTTAAAAGCAGGAAGGACAAGGCTGAAAGAGCGAGGGATGGAGAGGGCGAAAGCGAGAGCAAGGCACAGAGAGAGAGAGAAACCACACAGAGACATGACTGGGGAAACAGGCAACTAAACATGGAGACAAGACAGACTTCACAGGGAAGCACGAAAAACTCAAAACACGGTCAAAACACAGGACCATGACACCTGATGGCATTTGTAAACTATTTAATTGAAAAGTTATTCTCCAGGGCTTTCTTTTTTTAGTAGCACTTACTTTTCAGCTTATTGTTGGTCTATCCCAAGTTTTTTGAAGATGGGTTATTGCTATTTTTTTCATGAAATATTAAATATGCCTCAGTCTAAACCTTTGCTATGTTCTCTATGTTCTATTGTGAAGAAAATGTGGGTTTATGAGTTTAGCAAATCTCTTGATAGATTATCACGTTGATAATCAATCAAGGACTGCCATGCAGTAAAAAGTTTAATTCATCCAATGTTATTTTATGACCAAGTAACTGTAAACTAAAATCAGTCCTGCCCACCTCAATCTCACTTGTACTTTGTGCTTTTGACACTGTTAACATCCTCACTAAGTAGCCAAAGAGAGTGAACATCATAAATATTGTAACTATCAATAATTAGCATCATCATTAACATTTTACTGTTGACCTCGCTTGTGCAGTCTCACACAGCTACTCTGACTGTCGAGTCCTGTTTGATAAAACATAAGTACACTTCATAATACCAATTTAACTACAATTTTTAAGTCCTCAGAACAATTTCTGTTCACTAGTACATGATTTCCACAAACTATCCTTGTGCTGGGTTAGTCTGTCTTGGTGTCTTTTGGGAACTATCACACAGTTGGATGGGTTTGAGAATCTAATGTAATGCAGTGTCACGTAGCATTATGCAGCAAAAGTAGGGAAAATTTCCACAAGAAGAAAAATCACGGTGGAGAAAATCTTCTGGAAGCCATCTGCAAATTATATCTCTAGCAGTAGCCTCTCCCATAGCCACTGACTTCAGTGGTTATAACACTTGGCCTAGCAATTTTGTGGTGACACTACTAGTCTTTTTCTTGGTGAAGTGCGTGAAACCAGTTCAAGGTTAGACACCTCATTTGTGGAAAAGAAGTAAAAATGTTGCAAGAAAGGTCTCACTCAAATTAAATCTATAGATGGACAGTGGAAAATGCTTTTTTACAGATTCAGGCTATTCAAAATAGCCTCCAAGAGCCCAGAAACCTGTTTCGCTTACTCTGTTTATTGATTTAGAAAGTCGTAAAGAGAGCCAAGGCTGAGAAAGTTTGCATTTCACTGAACTTGGGTATGAATTTATTTGGAGAATACAAGCACACAAGTAAGTAGTTATACAGCTACTCCCAAATATTCATTTGAGTAATCTGGATAATCAATTACTGTCTGTCTGTTTTACTATCTAACTTTGACCTTTGCCAAAATGTAAAATATTCATTATTTTGTTTATAATGCGTTAAAGTTCTTCATTAACAGTCGCAGAGTCATTGTATGTCAAAAATATCGCTAATATTATGCAGAAAAAGGATCGAATCTGGGTCACCTTTAGCCCAGTACACTTGGGAATGTTAATCTGGGCGTGCATGTCAAAATATTTAAAGGTCATGAGCTTGTTAGTGTTAAGGGCACTGTCATTCACAAGGACTGTACTGTAATGAGACAGATGTTTACAGTGTTGTCTTTTTTTAGAGTACCTCCATGTTTTCTGGTGTCTTGGTGTCTACTGTATCTTCTGACGGATGAATTCGAGGTACCGCTCGACAAAAAATAAACCATGTCCTCAAAACAAGCTGACAGATGACTCATTGGGCTATACGACCACAGTTCATGTGTTCTTTGCACCGCTTCACTCACAAAAAGGGCATTTTTAGGTGTAATAAGAGGTTGTGGCACCGCAACCCTACTATTGTGTCCCTTTCTCTGAAGTTCTCAGTTGACTGCTTTCATGAAACTTAAAGGCCAATTGAATCCAAGATTGAGATTTACAGTAAGCTGACCGACTGTTTTTTCTCTGCATGTCAAAGCACAGACATTTTGATGACCAAAGAGCACTCACATCTGTCCCAAAGTTCCCTTAACCGATGATATCTTTAAAGACCCACAGACCCAGATCACTAATACTGAGCTATTTTAGTGCAAAAAACATGTTGTTGGCAGTTTTAATCTTGGACACTATTGCGAAAGAGAACTTTGTGATTGTTTTTGTGCTTTTGTGGCCAGAATAATGTCAGTCTAGCCAGAATATAGCCCTGCATTTGTCATAGGGATCAAACCTGCGTGAGATGGATTAGATCTCATTGTACTCAGCGTCTCCTTTTAGAATTTGAAAAACCACATAATTATATTTAATACACCAGTGTTTTACCTTTATCTTACTCAGGACAATACAAAATATGGTTATTGACCGGATTCTTTCCAAGATGCCTTTAAACAACTACAAATTTCTGGCTACAAGGTGATGTAATTTAACACACACAAAAATACATTTTTCACAAAATGAATTCACAAAACCTTGATCAAACATTATTATTTATCCAATGAAGAAGCAAAATATAGTTTTTGTATCACTTTTACTCTGATATTGGTGTCATAAGTAGGTCTAATTGCAATTTATAAATCCTGGTAAATTCAATAAATAACAAGTCTTGATTCTTTAGTCGTTATTCAAAGAGGCTTACAAAGCTAAATATAATGTATCCAACATCTACATTGTAACATACTATGTAAGTATGAGAACTTTAAATGCTTTTCTCAAAAACCACAAGCTTAAATAGGAACACAGTAAATGGCTCCATCTGGTGGTGTAATGCACAATCAAACAACAAGCTGGAGAATTACGTCTCTGTGTACTGTATTTACACCACTTACTTAAGAAAGGAAGAAAGAAAGCTTCTAAGGGTCTGACCAGAACATTACTAAACATGGAAATAGAGTTCCAGCTGGCCATCCAGCTCACTATTACAATTCTTTGGCCTTGAAACCGTCAAATGACCCTAATGTAAAGTAGATTTACTGCAGCAGAATAATGTTGACTATAGTTCGTCCACAGAGCAGCTGAGACACTGACAAAGGTATAACCACAGGTTTATACCCTCAGCAGAACCATCTTTTCTTCTATATCATCTCCCCTACACCCAAGCAGTTTTGTCCAGCTTGTTTCACAGTACCCTCTAAATCTGCATGCGACTCTTTGGATGCTGTGTAAAATATAAATAAGAACAAAATGCAATGATGTTGTGAAATGCACTTCACACACACACACACAGTTCTTTATAGCCAGATGCCACGTTTATTTTGAGTTTTCGTTTGTTGTGACAGTCCATGGTCTGAACAGCTCCAGTCTCAGCTGTTCCCAGCTTCCCCTCCGCTCCTCTCCCATCTCACTAAAAAAGGGAAGGAAACCGTCATCAGACCAAACGCCATCAGCTGTGGTCTCATCTGCCTCTCCAGGACAGCCCCGTTGAGCTCACGGCACCACTCCTCCCCTGCAGCCTAGCCCAGGACCACACCTCCGCCACACATGTGTTCATCTCCTAAACTTATATTTTATTCACAGTAGACCACAGAAAACACATCAAATCTTTAAAATGAGATATTTTAGTATTTCATGAAAACTATTATGTCATTTTGCATTTGATGGCAGTCATAGATCTCAAAAAAGTTGGAGTGAGAGCAACTAAAGGCTGGAAAAGTGAATAATACTTAAAAGAAACAGCTGGAGGAACACCTTGGAATTGGTCAGCAACATTATTGGATATAAAAACAAACATCTTACAGAGGCACAGTTTCTCTGAAGTAAAGAAAAAGCAAACAAACAAAAAAATCTGTATCAACAAATTGTAAAAAAAAAAAAAAAAAAACTAACAAAAAACCATTAATTTGTAAATAATGTTCCTCAATATGAAACTGTGAAGACTTAAATGCCATCATCATGTATCTGGAGAAATTTCTGTCCACAAGGGACAAGGTTGAAAATGTTTGAGCCACAGGTGGTACTGTACTAAAAAAAAAAAAGGTCATATGCTCCCAGGGATGACCTTTTTCAGGCTTCAGGCCTTGCATATTTGAGCAAGACAGTATTAAGCCACATATTGCATCTATAAATATTTGAGGCATTGTGAAACAAAAAATACAACAAAGAAGACACCGGACTGAAGAGTCCTGTATCAAACAAGAATGGGACAATGTTCCTTTCCAAAAAGCACAACAGTTGGTCTCCTCAGCTCCCTGACGTTTACAAGAAGATGGGATGGGAACTTATCCCAGTTCTCTGAGACGTTTTGCTGCCATCAAATTCAAAAAGACCTTTTTAGGGGGGTAAAATCATGGATGGAATATGAAAACATGCGCACGGGAGACCTTCTTGTGACCGCTTATCCTGATCGCCAGTGCGCAAGATATGCACTGTTATGCTGAACTAGCTTCGTAGTACCAACAGAGCCAAAGTCTCTTCTCCAGCCATCTTTTGTGGTGGTGGTGCGGGAGGGCACTCTAATAGCTGACCTTTAGTCAACCTTTAACACGATTACGCTTGTGCAATATTCAGACAGAACTGAGAATAAGAGTTTCAGACCTAAGCTTTCCCACACGCTAATGTGAATGTGGTGCAATCCACACGATTCATAAACGTGGACAGCCTTTGAAGGCTCGACAAAACGTGGTCAAAGCAGTTCCCAATTCATTTTTCGACGTCACGACCAGCTGACTTTACGGGAAGTGCTTGACGTGCGCTCCTCTCACGCGGTTCATAAAGCAAACTTTCAACCACTTTCATCATAAAGTCTACACGCAGAGATCCTTGACTCACCCCTTCCCCACGAAAACATGGATACCGGGGCAGAGAGCGCACCTATTTCCTCATGGAGAGAATGTTTTATATTAAAGAGAATCCGCATGCTGGTTCCTGTTGGTTACAAGAGCGAAATAAAAGAGCTGTCAAAACTTTCAGTACCAGTGGTAAGTATCCTGTATTTAAATAGACGCTGGTTGTTCAGTCCGTAAGCTCCAGGGATCCATAATCAGTATAATAATAAATAATAATAATAAAATAATACGTTGGCATTTGATTATGTGTATCGATACCAAGATTTTGACCCTTTTCTACAGTCATTGATTGATACCAAAATATGTGCCATATTGGACCAAATTAGCCCCTCACAATGTGATTTACTAGTTTTTAATAACACTGTTTTTGTTTTCCTGGCAACTTTTAATTCATTTTGAATTTCCTTATCAGATGATATCCCAGCTCATGAATTTTTCTTTGAGCCTTGTAAGTACAATATTTTGTGGCCATCTGGGGAAGACAGAGCTGGCAGGAGTGTCTCTGGCCATTGCAGTAAGTGAAATTCATACAGTCACCTTTTATTAAGTGATTGAACCAATAGACAGTGTTGGGGAGTAACGGAATACATGTACCGCCGTTACGTATTCAGAATACAAAATATGAGTAACTGTATTCCGTTACAGTTACCGTTTAAAAGGTGGTATTCAGAATACAGTTACTTTGTTGAAATAAATGGAATACACGGCGGTACTTCCCTGTTTCATATTGTCGCGGTCAGGATTGTTTGGGTTTGTTTGACAGCTACGTTCTGTTGTTCCAGGCGGCAGCGTTACGGTTGCCATGGTTACAGGGTGACGCGCTCTCTCTCTGCGTGTTTCCTGGGTGAGAGCTTTTTGTTGTTGTTGTTGTGCTAAGCTAAAGGCAGAATGCTACAGGCATAGCTCTAAAGCATGTAGCCTGATGGGCAGTGTAGTCCGTGCTGCAGGAGAATGGACTACCATATCCGTTATGTGTCTGTGAGCGAGGGAGGAGAGAAAGGAAAAGTCCGAGCTGTCACGGAGCAAAAACGGGAGCTGGAAGCATGTAAATATAATAATAACCACAGCAGCCAAGAAGAGTGCCTGAGGAGCCCATTTGTAAGTAAGCTATTAAGACTCAACTGTACACTGTGTTCGTGTTTTCCTCCGGAAAAAAATAAGTTCCGTTGGAGAAGCCTTTCAACGCCTCTCTGTCTCCCGCAAGCAAAGTTGACCCAGACAACAAAGTAAAGCTAGTTTTCGGCACCAGCCCGACACGAACCCGACGTAGCCAGAGGTCCCTTTACTACGTTTCGAGTCATGGACCTTCAGTAACAGTAATAAATCACAGCAATAGGACATTCATGTAGTTGTAAACAGCATGATAATATATTAAGTATTCCAAAGTATTCAGAATACGTTACTCTCATTGAGTAACGTAACGGAATACGTTACAGAATACATTTTGGGGCATGTATTCAGTATTCTGTAGTGGAATACATTTTAAAAGTAACCTTCCCAACACTGCCAATAGAATAGTGACATCTAATCCACCAATGTTTTCTAATGTATTTCCAGGTTATTAATGTTACAGGTATATCTATTGGTAGTGGTTTGGCATCAGCATGTGATACTCTGGTTTCTCAGGTATGAATTTTTGGTCCATCACAAATAATTTATCATCAGGTAAGATGGTGTTTAACAATAGTAATGGCAGACTAAACTGTTCTGTGCTTTTAGACCTTTGGAAGCCATAACCTGCTGAAAATTGGAGTTATTCTGCAGAGGGCCATCCTCATTTTGCTCCTGGCTTGCTTCCCCTGCTGGGCCATCCTTATTAACACAGAGCCGATTCTGCTGGCTGTCAGACAAGAACCAGAGGTGGCAAGGTCAGCCGTCAAAATCCGCTCATGCTTTCTTGAATTTTAAAATATGTGTTCATTTTGATGGGATAAAATCGCGCTCTCTCTCTCAAGGTTGTGTCAGATGTATGTGAAGATCTTTATGCCTGCACTTCCTGTAAGTATGTCTAAGGCTAAGTGTGTGTGTGTGTGTGTACAACACAAAAGGCACAAAATTGAACCAGGTGGAAAGTCATCGAAGTGGGAGAGAGGAACAGGCTGACATGCATCTCCTGGGAGGCATACCAGATTGTTCCTTACATGTCCCTTTTATTAATGTTTTAAGATAGATTTAGAGTCACTCTTCCAAATAAAAATACACCTACAAAAAGGAGGCCTTGCTAATCCCAGACACAGAAATCAAATATCCCCACATTAAAATCTTCTCCAAAGTGGGCTAACTAGTCAGCTAGATAAATTCAACCCTGTTTTTTAAGTAGCTAGTGGTCGAGTTATTTTAAGTAGAAATCGTTGAGTCTATAAAGTCTCTGCTGGACACTTACTTAGTTGGTTAACTTACCTAGTACAGCATAGCTCTACTTATTTTTCCCCTTGTACAGGTGTATTTGATGATGAAACAAGCTGTCACTACCAAACAGGATGAGTCCCAGTCTAATCACATTAGAATAAAATGTTTCAAATAATTGCAGCTCAGACTATGTTGTTCTTTTCTTTCTGTTTTTATTTTTTTGGTGTGTGTGTGTGTTTGTGTGTGCCACAGGCTGCATTCATGTACTCATTAGAAACAAGATATCTCCAAAACCAGGTAAATATCTCCCTGATTATTTTGAATAATACAGTTTGGATTGCAGGGAATACAGATTGTGTTCTTCTTTTATTCACAAAATGATAGAGTGGATTGAGTATACAGTATGTGTCTGTAAGTAAGACTCCAGTCCTACTGGCTACAATGTTTAATGATTGATGGTGTCCACATACAGATAGCAAGGAGATCGGGGCTCCTTGAGCACTTTCATGTCAATAAAACTATGATTCACTTTACTTGACAAACACTGCAAACTGCTGTTTTTTTATTACAGGAAAGCAGTCAGATATTTAATCATCTTTTTGTCTGTTGATGGATGTCATGTACAGCGGGTAAAATAAGTATTGAACTGTCAAGAGATTTATTCTAAAGACACTTCTTCAGCTAAGAGTCTAAGAGGAGAAACACACACAGACGCTGCAGCATTTACTTGTATGTGTGTGTGTGTGTGTGTGTGTGTGTGTGTGTGTGTGTGTGTGTGTGTGTGTGTGTGTGTGTGTGTGAGGTCAGAACTGTTTGTTTGACTTCTTCCTATCGCTGTGAGAAGACTCAGATACAAATATCAGAACATGTTTTATAAAGAACAATCAGTCCTGAACAATGAAAAGAACAACCAGTTCTAAGCAAGGAAATGATCATCATGCAAGGAAATGATCATCATGCAGCATTCTATCACAAGCAAACTTATATCATTAAAAGCTTATACTGACTAAAACATACAATTTTCTATTGACATTCCCTCCTGTTGTCAGTATAACCTTTAAGTGAGCAGTGTTGGGGAGTAACGGAATACATGTACCGCCGTTACGTATTTAGAATACAAAATATGAGTAACTGTATTCCGTTACAGTTACCGTTTAAAAAGGTGGTATTCAGAATACAGTTACTTTGTTGAAATAAATGGATTACACGGCGGTACTTCCCTGTTTCATATTGTTGCGGGTCAGGACTGTTTGGGTTTGTTTGACAGCTACGTAATGTTGTTCCAGGCGGCAGCGTTACGGTTGCCATGGTTACAGAGTGACGCTTCTCTCTCTGCGTGTTTCCTGGGTGAGAGCGCTTTTTGTTGTTGTTGTTGTGCTAAGCTAAAAGGCAGAATGCTACAGGATGGCCCTAAAGAATGTAGCCTCATGGGCAGTGTAGTCCGTGCTGCAGCGAGAATGGACTGCCATACACGTTATGTGTCTGTGAGCGAGGGAGGAGAGAAAGGAAAAGTCCGAGCTGTCACGGAGCAAAAACGGGAGCTGGAAGCATGTAAATATAATAATAACCACTGCAGCCAAGAAGAGTGCCTGACGAGCCCATTTGTAAGTAAGCTATTAAGACTGAACTGTACACTGTGTTCGTGTAAATAAGTTCCGTTGGGGCAGTCTTTCAACGCCTCTCTCTGTGTCTGGCAAGCAAAGTTGACCCAGACAACAAAGTAAAGCTAGTTTTCGGCTACCAGCCCGACACGGAACCCACCGTATTAGCCAGAGGTCCCTTTACTACGGTTCGGAGCCGCGGACCTTCAGTATCAGTAATAAATCACAGCAATAGGACATTCACGTAGTTGTAAACAGCACGATAATATATTAAGTAATCCAAAGTATTCAGAATACGTTACTCTCATTGAGTGACGTAACGGAATACGTTACAGAATACATTTTGGGGCATGTATTCAGTATTCTGTAATGGAATACATTATAAAAGTAACCTTCCCAACACTGTAAGTGAGATATCAGTATGTAACATCTTGTTGTACATTTTCTGTCACATCATCTTTAATCACACAAAGTCTTCACATTCCAACAGGTCGGGGTCATCACCATCATCATTTGTCACGGCAATGTATACAGCTACAGTGGAAACGATTATGCGGTTAATCATGAGTTTTAGACATGGCAGGATACATGTTACAAAACACAAAATAAAAGTAAAAATACTCCAGCTCCGATGAATAAGATAAGATAAGATAAAACTATTAATCCTATTAACTGTAAAATTCGGTTTCCAAATAGCACAGCACCGACAGAAGCTACAGAATGTGAGCAGAATACTATATATACACATATATAAATACAGAGACATATATATAAATAAGAGTATACAAAAGGTAGAAATAGAATAAATACAAATACAAGGGAATTGCAAGTATTTCAAGTATTGAAGTCTACTGTACCGTTGGTTATTAACAAAAAGTATTGCACAGTGAAAAGGCAGTAGTAGTCTTTTTAGCACCTGTAGCCAGGAGCCAGTGTAAAGCCAAGAAAACCAGTCACTTGTATTACTCACATAGTCCTGATTTTGGGCCTGCTGGATCTGTCCCAAGGCATTCGGGGCGTCAGTTATGTTTGATGAGTGTACATTGTCTGGTATGTAAGTGCAGCAGGTGTTGTTGAAGAGGACGCAAAGTCCCCCTTTCTCTGCTAGTATCATCTCCAAAGCTACTCGATGTTGCATCACTGCGATCCGTAATGCATTGATTTCCTGATTCTGCTGTTCGTTGATCTTGCACGAAGCGTTCAAGAAGAGTCCAAAGCGGTAGTCCAGAGTTTCGATCCTCAGCATGTTTTTTCCAGTTCCCACCCAGGGGAACAATGTGTGGAGTACTTTCTGTCCGGTAGTCCACAGTTTGAATTCCTCAGGTACGTTGCTTCCCATATCGGGTCATGTGGTTGAAGTTTAGGGAACGTGAGATCTTCTTTTTTCGGCGTGCTGTAGAAGTGATGTTTACTGCGGTCATCCTGAAAGTGTGGTCTGACAGGAATATAGGAGCACATGTTCCTGTCCAGCCTGGGGGCAGTATGAAATATGCCCGTTGTCCACATAGCCAGGCCATTCCTTGCACCCAGTACGTGCCGTTAGAAGGTCCACCATATTCACAGGGGCGCCTCTCCGTGGACTGCAGTTTGGACGCAGTTTGTCGTGTTTCCAACGGTGTGTTACCTTTCTCTTGTTGATAACACATGGAGTGGTTCTTCCTGGGAGTTGGTCCAGAAACACTGGGAAGTGGATGGATGTATTCCGGTTTGTCACATTGAAATCGATCCAGAAGAGTTGATCACATGTTCCATTACTAAGTCCAACAGCATGTGGGATTGTGTCGCTGGTGATGATTCGGCTGTGTTGGGATCCAATGTCAGCAAAGCTGGCTGCACACTTTGCTTGAGTCTTGTTCATATATTCACCATATAGTGTGGGGTGTGTCGATGTGCTGGGCATATGAGAACAGACATAACAGTCTGTATTTTCCGATTCTGTTCTGGTCCTGTTGTGGATATAACGGTACCAGGCATTGTTCATCCAAGAGTGGATGTGGTCTTGCGTCATGTCTCTTAGGTGCGAGTTGTCGTGCGTCCATCTTTTCTGTCTGCCTCGTGGTTCAGCTGTTGTTGGCGTCAGCTGGGGTCCTGTAAGGGTGAGCGTCGTAGTCAAGGTAACCAAGAGGGTCCACCTTCCCATGGTTGTACACACCTGCACCTGGCTGCCCTTAAGTTGATCGGATGGAGATTGGAGTGCAGGCTTACCCTACGGGGGCCCAATCAGCACTGCCCCCTCACCCCGAAGCAACCAAGCGCGAGTGAGACTTTCCTTTACTAGTTGATTTCTGTGGAAGAAGTGGAATCCTCGGGATCTCAACTTTTTGCAGTGGCTCTGATGTATCCAGGAGGGTCTCTCCGCTATTTTGCAGGCACTTGGTATGGACCTTCCCACCGTGGCGAGCTCCAATTTTTTCTTTGGAGTACTCGGACAAGGATCCAATCACCTGGCTTCAACCTGCAAGAAATAGGTGAAGAACAGTCTTGCGGCAGTTTATTGTTCAAAACAACTTCTCTGTTTGTCAAAATTGTCGGTTTATTATAAAGACCATTCCTTGGATTACCCCTCCTGATGAGCCATGGCTTAAAACCATGGCTCACTAGAGTGGCTGTTTTGTGTAATGATTTGGGAAGAATGGGCTTTCCTGCTATTTTCAATATGTCATCAGTGTCTAGTACTGCTCTGTGCTTTAGCCATTGTTTTCTGTTCTTTAGGTGGTGCTTTTTGTTCGTCCTGCAGTACAGACAGTCGAATGGTGTGATTTTCATGAGTTGTTAATAAGACTGTGGTTTTTAGGGCTGCTGCTGTTTTTCAGCTTTGTCAGCAAAATTGTTTCCTTTCTAATTTCAGAGTCATCCTTCTGATGTGCTGAACATCAGAAGCATATTGCTAAATGTCGTATCACATGACGAGTTTTCTCCCATGTAAACAGATGTGTGCCATGATAAAATCTTCCTCCACACACTAGAAACAAGAAACTAATTTCAACCCTCTGTTACGCTTTTATTATTATTATTTTATACTTATACTTATATACTTATTTTATAATCCAGTCATTTTTCAAATCTAGTATCAATCAACTAATTTGCATATCAGCTCATAATGCGCTAAGTTGATAGGTCAACAGAAATGCACGTTCAAAGAGAATTTCCTTCATACAGTAAATTACTTGTTTTGCATCAATCAAACAGAAAGCATTCCACAATTTATTGTATTACCAACTAAATTTATTGTCTGATTACTGCTTGGTCATACCAGACTCTCTCTGTGTCTTTATTTTTCTTCTCTGTTTTCACAAACGTTTCACCTATTGTCTTGCAAGCTGGAGAGTTAAATGTCAGCAGTGGATAAATTCAGCATTTGATAACAAAACTCTGTTAAGTTTTTCCTGCTTTAACACCAATGAGAAATATAGGCGCATGCATAGTGTGTGCTATAGTATAAGCTGTCCTTCATTGCATGTATGTGTGTTAGTACGCTTGCATGTAGGGCCTGTGGGCTTCTCTCACCCAAAAAGGGCATTTTCTTAACAGCTGCCTTTCTCTTGCGTGTGTTCAGAAAGGCAAATGTGCTTGTAGCAGTTGTGAGATTATTATGCTGTTATATATTACATTATACCTGTAATCAAAATGAGTGAATCATGATACTGCTGTAGGCCACATCATACTTCTTGTGTAATCAATATGTAGTTTTAGTTTGCATCATACTTCTGAGTTAAAAGAATGTGAAAATCATTAGATTAATTAGATAGGTTGGTATTATCCTATACTGCTGATTTGCTGTGAGTGAGTTACACTATTTCATGTCATTTCATACTGCTGAGTTATAAAGAGAATATTGTGTTCAGAGAGTCAGGGCCTTTTTTTTTTTTTTTTCTCATTGTAGAGACAACAGAGCACATTGCACGGGAGCAGATAAACAGGGAGCCAAGGTCATAACTCAGGTTCACTGGGAGTTAGAAAGAATGTAAATGCTTAGTTTTGTGGCTGTGGTGCATTTTGTATGGCTTCTTTTCTTTTGTTTAGTAGCTTTCTGCCTTCACCTGAGAGGGTGTGCCCTAAGTATGTGACTTTATAATTAGAGTTTATTTAAAGATACCTTGTGGCCTTAACTCAGCAACGTAACACAGCCATAGTATTTTGCTTACACCTCCTCTGTGTGGCCAGTCACTAAAATGTCATCTACGTAGAGTAGAAACTGTCTCTGCCCTCAAAGTGAAGCCAAACACTGAGAAAGCGTTTGATAAGTCTGTCACTGAGAACCATTGTTTTATTTTGGAGTGACTTGATTCAGTATAGTGTGGGGATTTGCTACTACTGGTGGCATCATTTCAGTGATTTCATTTATTGCTCGCAGATCATGCACTAGACGGTATTTTGCAGTATTAGCTTTCTTCACCACTTAAACAAAACATCACTCTTTGTTTGTTTTATTATTATTATCATTATTATCATTATTATTATTATTATTGTTATTTATTATTATTTTAAATTCTCCTTTCTCAAAAACAGAAAATGAAATTGTAGTTGTTCTTGGCTGAGAAACACAAAACCCCTTCTTTTTTTTTTTTTTTTTTTTTTCCCAAGACAAGAAACTAAGTTTTAACTTTTCTGCCTTATCACCTAAAACAAAGCAGACAACCCAGCTCTCAGCTGGCTCTGAACTTATCATCATCAAGGTCGCGTGATGAGAGCTACTTCAGAAGTCAAAGTGCTCCTCACTCAAGCAACACGTCAAAAAACAAAACAAAAAGCAAAAACTCTACACGCACTACACGGAGAACAACAGTAAAGACACAACTGAAAATGCTGTTCTTCTTCGTTCTCCTTGAATTTTAGAATAAACTTCACCTGCATTAGTAAATCATATGCCTAATCATTATGTGTCACTAGTGTGATCACAAATTTATTTATTTTTTTCCAATTCAACAAAACAAACAAAACAAAACAAAACAAAAAGGCTGCTGCCAAAACAAATCAGAAGTATGAGGGGAAAAACTGAGCTCACAGACAGCTGCATGTTGCAGCTCCTGCTCTAAAAATGTGTAACCTGCTCATCAGCTTACAGTGACCACATATTTAATTCAGCTTCTCACTCTTGTAGCTTTAGCTGTTATATACAGGGTTTAGCTTATTAGTTGTTAGTATAGGTGTGCTCTATATTTCAGCAATGTCTTATCTAGGATGACAGGTTTTCAAGCAGGTCAAGTGCTTCTATGCACTTAAAGAAAATATCTAAACTAATTATTTTCTTCATCTCATATGTCATTGCACTGAAGTTGAGCAAACCTTAAGCTTGGTGCAGACTACTTTTAGCAATTATCCACCTCACATCATAACTGACTGAGGTGCCTCTTCATATTAATATTATTTCATTATTAACGCTATTATCTCTTTATATAACAGCAATAGTATATTACAATATTTATTTATATTTTATTTGTATCCACCAAGGGTGGTGATCTGCAGTTTCACCCTTTCCCAAGCTGGAGACATTTACATTTTCACACACTTTCCTTGGCTGAACAATGATACAACCTTAATATACCTTATGCAGTTCTCTAATTTATTTAATATGTGTTTGTGTGAATCATTCTGTTCATTCAGGGCATGGTCTTCATCCCAACTATGTGTCATTGTTAATACCAGTTTACAGGTTGTTATCCTTGCTATCATCAACTTGAATACATTACAGTTAAGTTCTAAATCAATTTAGCCTTTTGTTTATTTTACTTTATTCCTCTTGTATCTATATGTATTCAGTCGGGTCTGTTTCCAGCCCTTTTTAAACTTCTACTTTGATCTTGAATTTTTCACTTGGTGAGGGATTATTATGTTCTTCCTGATCTGAACTATTCTCTTCACCTGGGCTGCTATCCTGTTCTGAGTCACTGTCTCCTTTGTTTGTTAATGCTTTTACTCTTTTTGCCTGTCGTCCTCTCCATTCCTCTCCCTTCTTTTTTGGATTATTCCTGCTCCGTTTGTTGTTTTCTAACCATCCCTCATCAGGTGTTAATTTTGCTTGTTTATTCCCCATTTTTAAAGATTTTGCTGGGCCTTCACTGACACGCTTGACTTCAGAGTGGTTTACTGATACGGCCTTTGACTTCACCCTAGAGGTGAAGTGGTATCAGTTTTATGAGACGAAGCTCAACCTTTGTCACCAGTATGTGAGCCTCAAGCAAAGAACAAAATAAAATAGAAGTAGTTCAGCAGCGTATTGTGCTGTAAAATCAACTTACTTCTAGACACATACACACATAGACATTTGCACGCTAATTTGTCACGAAGTATTTTACGGCTACCTCTAAAACCAGTCTAAACACAGTTCCTTTTGGCGAACTTAAACCTATTTTAATTTCTTTGTCTCAACGTGTTTTAATTTGCCTAAACATATTTTAATTTGTCACGAAGTAAATTCGGCTACCTCTAAAACCAGTCTAAACACTGTTCCTTTTGGCGAACTTAAACCTATTTTGTGACGAAGTATTTAACGGCTACTTCTAAAACCAGTCTAAACACAGTTCTTTTGGCGAACTTAAACCTGTTTTATCACGTTTCTTTAAACCTTTGCGGCCCTTTTATATATCAAAATAGAGTTTCTCACCCTCAGACGTCTCACTGGTGGTTCGGATTGCCAGACTGAATCCCACCGCCGTGGACCAGACTAAAAACACCGGCCTGGATCCGAATTTTAGCGTCCCAGGTCTTTCGGCCTCGTCTAAGAGGGCTGTGCACAGATTTCGGTGCTGGCTTCCCACAGCGTCAGGAATCAGTGCTGGATCCTGGAACAGAGTCACAGATAACAGTTCTGATGTTTCTGCTCCGGCTACGAAGGACCAAAATAAATGTCAGGAGATTTATTCTAAAGACACTTCTTCAGCTAAGAGTCTAAGAGGAGAAACGCACACAGACGCTGCAGCATTTACTTGTATACAAGGGCGATCACAGAACGCTCGCACCAGAGTGGGGGCCCTGCGATGCGCGCTCTGTTCTTGCACGTGTCTTTATTTATACATAAGAAAAATGAATACATTTGACATGAGCATGTGCATATGTGATTGTTTGTGTGTGTGTGTGTGTGTGTGTGTGTGTGTGTGTGTGTGTGTGTGTGTGTGTGGGAGGTCAGAACTGCTTGTTTGACTTCTTCCTATCGCTGTGAGAAGACTCAGATACAAATATCAGAACATGTTTTATAAAGAACAATCAGTCCTGAACAATGAAAAGAACAACCAGTTCTAAGCAAGGAAATGATCATCATGCAAGGAAATGATCATCATGCAGCATTCTATCACAAGCAAACTTATATCATTAA